>NC_062226.1:50766502-51054002 GCF_902686445.1 Sciurus carolinensis | reverse complement strand
TGGCAAACCATATCCAAAAACATATTAAGAAAATTGTGCACCACGATCAAGTGGGGTTCATCCCTGGAATGCAAGGTTGGTTCAACATTCGTAAATCAATAAACGTAATCCATCATGTCAATAGACTTAAGGATAAGAATCATATGGTTATTTCAATTGATGCAGAAAAAGTGTTCAACAAAATACAGCATCCCTTCATGCTCAAAACACTAGAAAAAATAGGGATAGTGGGAACATACCTGAACATTGTAAAGGCTATTTATGCTAAGCCCATGGCCAACATCATTCTTAATGGAGAAAAACTGAAAACATTCCCTTTAAAAACGGGAACAAGACAGGGATGTTCTCTTTCACCACTTCTATTCAACATTGTCCTCGAAACTCTAGCCAGAGCAGTTAGGCAGACTAAAGAAATTAAAGGGATATGAATAGGAAAAGAGGAACTTAAGCTGTCACTATTTGCAGATGACATGATTCTATATTTAGAGGATCCAAAAACCTCCTCCAGAAAACTTCTAAACCTCATAAATGAATTCATCAAAATAGCAGGCTATAAAATCAACACACATAAATCTAAAGCATTTTTATACACAAGCAATGAAACAGCTGAAATGGAAATGAGGAAAACAACTCCATTTGCAATAGCCTCAAAAAAAAATAAAATAAAATACTTGGGCATCAATCTAACCAAAGAAGTAAAAGATCTCTACAATGAAAACTACAAAACATTGAAGAAAGAAATTGAGGAAGATCTTAGAAGATGGAAAGATCTCCCATGTTCTTGAATAGGCAGAATTAATATTGTCAAAATGGCCATACTACCAAAAGTGCTATACAGATTCAATGCAATTCCAATTAAAATCCCAATGACATACCTTACAGAAATAGAGCGAGCAATCATGAAATTCATCTGGAAGAATAAGAAACCCAGAATAGCTAAAGCAATCCTTAGCAGGAAGAATCAAACAGGGCGTATTGCAATACCAGAACTTCAACTATACTACAAAGCAATAGTAACAAAAATGGCATGGTATTGGCACCAAAATAGACAGGTAGACCAATGGTACAGAATAGAGGACATGGACACAAACCCAAATAAATACAATTTTCTAATACTAGACAAGGTGCCAAAAATATGCAATGGAGAAAAGATAGCCTCTTCAACAAATGGTGCTGGGAAAACTGGAAATCCATATGCAACAGAATGAAACTAAACCCCTATCTCTCACCCTGCACAAAACTCAACTCACAATGGATCAAGGACCTTGAAATCAGACCAGAGACCCTGCATCTTATAGAAGAAAAAGTAGGTCCAAATCTTCACCTTGTTGGCTTAGGATCCGACTTCCTTAACAGGACTCCCATAGCACAAGAAATAAAAGCAAGAATCAATAACTGGGATAGATTCAAACTAAAAAGCTTTCTCTCAGCAAAGGAACTATCAGCAATGGGAAGAGAGAGCCTACAGAGTGGGAGAATATCTTTGCCCCTCATACTTCAGATAGAGCACTAATTTCCAGAATATATAAAGAACTCAAAAAACTCTACACGAAGAATATAAACAACCCAATCAACAAATGGGCTAAGGATATCAACAGACACTTCACAGAAGAAGATCTACAAGCAATCAACAAACATATGAAAAAATGTTCACCATCTTTAGTAATAAGAGAAATGCAAATCAAAACTACACTAAGATTCCATCTCACCCCAATTAGAATGGCAATTATCAAGAATACAAGCAACAATAGGTGTTGGACAGGATGTGGGGAAAAAGGTACACTCATACATTGCTGGTGGGGCTGCAAATTAATGCAGTCACTCTGGAAAGCAGTGTGGAGATTCCTTAGAAAACTTGGAATGGACCTACCATTTGACCCAGCTATCCCACTCCTTGGCCTATACCCAAAGGACTTAAAATCAGCATACTACAGAGATACAGCCACATCAATGTTCATAGCTGCTCAATTCACAATAGCCAGACTATGGAACCAACCTAGATGCCCTTCAATTGATGAATGGATAAAGAAACTGTGGTATATATATATACAATGGAATATTACTCAGCTATAAAGAATAATAAAATTATGGCATTTGCAGGCAAATGGATGAAATTGGAGAATATCGTGTTAAGTGAGATAAGCCAATCTCAAAAATCCAAAAGACAAATGATCTCACTGATAAGCGGATGATGACACGTAATGGGGGGTGGGAGGGGGGCAAGAATGAAGGAAGGAGGGACTGTATAGAGGGAAAAGAGAGGTGGGAGGGGTGGGGGGGAGGAAAAATAACGGAATGAATCAAACATCATTACTCTATGTAAATGTATGAATATGCAAATGGTATGCTGTTACTTCATGTACAAACAGAAACAACATGTATCCCATTTGTTTACAATAAAAATAAATTAAAAAAAAAGAAGTGCAATGAAACGACTCACATGGGATTATGGCAAAAAAGTAAAAGAGATCTAGATGACAAAATATGTTTAGGGCCAAGTAAAAATACAATTGAACACCATAACATAATTTGTGAGAATAACGATAATGAAATGTGGCAATTTTTACTTCAATCTGGGTATTTTCAATGTTCTATTTATTTGAGCTATTACATTTTAGATTGGAACCTAAAAATAATTTAGGGCCCTTGGTATTGTCATGCAATGTTTGATGTATTTATTTTTTGAAAGCTATATCCAAGGCCAAGTTTTCATTTAACAATTTTTCGAATTCATCAAGTATAGTTGCTTAGAAATAAATTACCTCCTCCAATTATCCAAAATTGTTTTGAATCATTTGGGAGACTTGAGATTTCTTGCAGAAATTTGTTTGGAGTGGGGACAATATAGTATAATAGAAAGAAGTAGGGTCAGTTTAAACAAAATTCTCATATTTGCCAATGATGTAATTTAGAACTCGTAGTGTTACTTTTTAAAAATTTTTTTCTTTTTATTGGTTCTTTTTAGTTATTCATTTGGCATAATTATAAAACCATGGAATATAATTTGTTCTAATTCAGTCCCCAGTCTATGCCCTTCCTCTTCCTTCTTCCCACTCCCTATTCCCTTCCCTCTACTCTACTGATCTTTCTGCTACTCACGTATAGTCTGTTTTTTTTTTTTTTTTTTTTTAAATTAGTGTGTTGTGAATGGACATGATGGTGAGATTCACCATGGTCTATTTATATGTGTACACAGGAAAGTTAGGTCAGATTCATTCCATTATTCTTTCCTTATCCCATCCCTCCTCTTTCCCCTTTAATTCCCTTCATCTACTCCACTGATCACTCGTCTATTTTATTTTTTTTTAACCCTCCTCCCTTATTTTGGACTAGCTTACTTTTATCAGAGAAAACATTCAACCTTTGATTTTGGGGGCCTAGCTTATTTCACTTAGTAACACTCATGATTTTTCTAACTGTGAAGTCCATATTCCATATTTGAGGCTGAGTCCCCCAGACACAGCTCCTGAGATAAGGATTTGGGGTACAAGCTCTTTGTTGGGAGGAGAAGCCAGGAAATACTTTTATAGAAGTGATTAAGTGAGACAGAGAAAGGAAGGAAACCAGCACAAGGCTTATTCAGGACCAGTTTACCACTGCGGGCTCACCTGCTGTGTGCCTCTGAGGACAGCAATTGGCCCATCTCCAGTTGGTTTCAAGGAAAATTTGATCAAGAGCCACTGGGCAAGAGTGGGTGTTTGCTCTCCAGTACTTTCTACCAGCTCGTGTCAAGTGTCTGGGCCAGAAAGTCTTTAGCAGTAAAGCACTATGAGACTTTTGGCAAGAATGGCAAGTTCTAAGATACAGACAGAACATTAACAGAATCTGTAACATTTTGGAGCTGGGTTTGAGAGTTAGAAAACTGTAATGGTAACATAACAGAGTCTGAGACCAAACTATGTACAAACCAGTTCTATGCCCACTAATCTGTGACCTTAGGCAAATTATTTGCCATCTCATTGTGTCAGTTGCTTCGTCTGTAAAAGGCGATAATATTATACCTAACTTCATGGTGTCGCTGTGAGGATTGAATCCATAGAGGTGAAAAACTTAGAATAGTGTTGACATATCAGATGCTGTTTATTCATATTAATTAGTTGAGGATTCCAAAGTAAATTAGCAACCTGTTTCCAACAGTGCACCTGTAGTAAACAGCTTTTATTTACCTCTTTCCCCCTCGTTTTCATGTAGTGACAAGAGGGTAGCTGTTTATAGCTTTAAAAGTTTTAATAAGCATTTTTAATTTAACATGCCATGTGCAGTGCTGAGTAATCCCAACTCAATCAAAACATAAAGTCCATTTTCTATTCATACATAGAAACATACTCATCATTTGGGGAGAGCATTTAAGTCCCTCACTGGAACATGTTTTGATCAAGTTTAGTTGAACCTGTTTCTCCATAGAGATAACACAATGCATAGGCACACTCTGCCCCAAGGAAGTCAACAGTACCAACCCATTTGCTTCTCCAGCATCTCTGTAGCTGCCATCTTTGTTACTTTGCAGACAAGAGTTTATAAGCCTGGTTGGCATATCACATTATAGAAAGGATATTTATTATTTATACAGAATTTGAATTTAATATAATATTAGTGAATCACTCTTCGAAATGATCAAGAGGGAGAAGAAAGGTTAAGAAGACTTTGTGGACATAAGATACAAATTAAAAACAGAAAAAAAAAAAGACTCTTCTGTCCCCAAAATGGCATGAGTGAGTGGGTTTTAAAGCTCTTTAAACATGCCTTGATGTTTTTATTCATACCTAATTCCATGTATGTTCTTCCCCAAGAGATGTAGCAAATAAAATGGAAAATTTGAACTGCTTCTGCTGTTTCATGAACAACGATTTAGTTTAAAAAATTAGACAAAGAATTCTGAAAGTGGAAAATTTACTGTTTCACTCAAAAATTTTATAGGCTCTCTTCCTAAATATGAAATAACTTCAGGGAATTGTATGTTTTCTGCTAGCTTGTCCCTATGTATTTGAGTCCATGATTTCAAGGGAGCCTAGAAATCTTTTAACAAATTGCAGAGACATCCTAGGATGCTTTTTAAAAAGCAGCCATTTACTATTCTTGCTTGATTTGGAGAAATTCAATAAAATCTTTTTATGTACCCTATTTATTTTCCTAGACATTTAAATTTTTCATGCCTGCATGCTCAATAATTCAAGTCGAGTTTAAAATGGCCAGGTTTTACTTTCCATGAATTATCCTCGGGGACTGAGGTTTTAAAAGAATGACAGCCATGAAAAATCCCAGGCCTCCCTCCAGCTGTGCACACAGAATGCCATCTCTACCAAAAAGTCACCTCTGCCTGCTCCACAGCGAGCATCCCGACAGTCATCGTAAATCACCGCACATTGCACACCTAACTTTAGAGCAATAGGGCCATCTAGACTTCAAATGTGGAAGTACTGAAGGGAAAAATCTTTTCTGGGATTCATTTCCAGAGCTTCCTTGGGCTCTGGATATTGAGAGAGCAAAATGGGAAGCTTGTATAACAGGGGATTGGAGATAACTGCTTGCTAACTTTTTTTTTTCCATAGAACACATTAAATATTAACTCTTAAGTAGTTATGAATTAAGGATCTTAAGTAATAAAGTTATATTTTATGACACTGTTGTTCCATAGGTGAACATATCCCTGTTATATATTAAAGAATATCATTCAACCTACAAGTTCAACATTTTCTTTTGATTTTAGAAGAATTGAGAACATTTTGGTGGGACCCTGAAAGTCTTGTGTGCTGTAGGCACTGTGGCTAGAGGACAATTCAACCCTGCTGGCACACACAAGGAAAGTGAGGGGTTTGTAAAGTCCAGAAGCCCTCCCCTCTTTATGTTTTTAAAATGTACTGAAAGGTGTCCAAGCATCCTCACCAAAGGACATAACAGATTTCCTTGTATTTTAAGCATTTGTCTCAAACTTTAATGTTCCTTTTAAAGCATCATATAATAGATGTCACATTTAACATTATAGCACTGATTCTGTTGTTCTCTAAAAGCCTTCCTTGAATTGGTACTTCTTAAATATGCACAGTCTTAGAATGGCGGACATATGATACCCTAGCCATGATCAGGAAAAAGGGTCACCCCTCTCAAAACCATTCTCTCTACCCTCCCTCCCCACCCAGCCACACATCAATGGGAGACTCCTTTGCCATTTATTACCCTATCTGGGAAGTCGCATGACATCACTTCTGCTATCCTTGGTTGAAGCAGTTAAAAGCCCAGACACATTCATGGAGAAAGGACAAGGACACATTGAAGGAGAACATGTGGGAAGAGGAATATTGTGGTGGTCACCTTTAGAGAATGAAGTCTGTCAAACATCCTTCCACAGTGACAAATGATTAGCGGGGTGGGATCATTTGTAAAGGGAAGAGAGTAGAAAGGGTGATGAACAAAGAGAAAGGGCCTTTTGCCCTTTGCTAATCTAGTTGTGCCACAATTACCCCAGTAGGGGGCAGAGCAGCTGGCTATGTGGCTTCTCTAAGGAATAGGGAGAAGGACCAGGTGCTCAGGCAGTAGGGGTTATTGTCAATGTATTTATGCAAGAGTAAGGACAACAGAAAAGACAAGGCAGCCAGGACGACCTTCTCTGCCAGCTGGGATGTGAAAGCCCATTTAGGGTGTTGTGCTATCGTCAGCTCTAGCCTCAGATTTCAGGTGCTCCCGTCTTGAGGACTTCCAGGGAATTCTACCACTCCACCTGTCTTGCTGTTGCCAATTGTGTCCTACTAGTTGCTGTTTCCTTTTCCATAACGTATACCCTGTGGTTTCCAGAGTGTTGTTTGGTCAGGTTTCCACCACTGGTCAGCTGTTCCCATAGGTGGACTAAGAGCTTCCAGACATCTTCCCAAGAGAAGTTGCTGGGAGTGCCCTTCTCCTGTGAACTTGGATTTTATCCGACGTTGGGGCACCTGGGAGGAGGGTGAGAATGGGAGCAGTCAACCTTCTTTGCTCATTTCAAGGGTGGTGCCTTAGAAGATTCTGTTAGCACACTCTTGGCTGCTGAAATTTTAGAAGTTGGACCTGCAAGACCCCATGTTAGATGCTCCTGTGAATCACATCTGCTCTCGTGGGCATCAGTGCTTCAGGAAAAGGCTCTTTCCCCAACAGACTTCTCCCCAAGAGCCAACAGGGATCTGCTGTCATTAAGCTCAAGGTGAATACCTTTCACAGTCTATAGGAGATGATTTCTTGAGGTTGGGCCCAGGTTGAATACATGGGGAGAGTAGAAGACAACCTCTGAGGGCAAAACACAACTCAAAGTGAAACAAGTTCTTCACCAAAGCAACTACTAAACTCTCTAGCATCTTTTGCTCACCATCTATCAGTCTATTATCCGCCCTGTAATTGCTATCCTTTGGCTCATTTGGCACATAAAGCAAAGAATTGGAGCTTTAAGTGCAGTAGACATAAAGCCAACCCAAACTCTTTTGAGGGTTCCAGGCTTTGCCCTCTTGAAGACCAGGATTTCAGTGGAGTCAGTTCTACAGGGTCTTTGGTCCCAGAGCAAGTCAATGTATCAAACTGGAAATTTCTGTAGCACCATAAGACTCTCAATCTCCAGCACCAAAGTAAAGCATGCACCAACATCCACGGTGGCTAGTGAGCTGCAGTCCCGCGTGGATGTGCAGTGGAACAAATACCCAACCTTCTGCGTGGACAGGTCCAGGCTATATTGGTCTCTATTCACCCAAAGGTAAATACATTCGTGACAACCCAGAAAAAATGCAGAGGAATGTAGAGAAAGCAGTCTGCTTTTTAGATGCACAAGTTTTGCTCATATTATAAATACAAGCACAGAAATAGATTTTGAAAGGTGGTATTTACTTTTTTTTTTTCAGTTGTCATTTCTCAAATTCTAACACCCATGAGAATGTTTGGCATTGACAAGCATAATCACTCAGGGTAAATGTATACATTTCTAAAAGTATAACTTTACTATGTATATTTTATTTCTAACACCTTAGTTCTTGTTGCTGAAAAACACTACATTTTGGGCTGGGGATATAGCTCAGTTGGTAGAGTGCCTGCCTCGCAAGCACAAGGCCCTGGGTTCAATCCCCAGCACCGCCAAAAAAAAAAAAAAAAAAAAAAAAAAAAACACTATACATTTTATAATATTAATCTGTGAACACTAGTACCAAGATTTAATAATTGGGAACTTTGAATATTCCATTTTGAGAAAAGGGAAAATCTGCAGAGAAAAAAATGCTCAGAACTTGCATTATGTGTTTTTCACAGGAAAGCTAATTATTAGAGGAGGCTAAAAATTGGGGTTCCCCAACCTCAGGGGGCAGATGCCAGCCAGTGAATCCATGTGATATACTCCCTGCCTTCTCTTTTTGGAAATTTAAGGAATGTTTGGCTTCTGCATAGTGTCAGAAAACGGAAGAAACAAATAATCTTTATCAATAAAGGACGGGCTTTTCCTGACAGATTTTAATCGTGAGCTACACACGTGAATTCTTTTAAAGAAATTGCTAGGGGCCTGGGAATTTCCAAGTCCAACTTCCGTTAGCCTGCAGCTTAAGCAAGACACACATCTGTTCCGTAATTGCACAATATTTCGAATCAAAACAAACTCTTCCACGGAAGAGGGTCTTGTTGTTTTTGGCTCAGGTTACCCTTTGCGTTGTTGAGAATGTCCCCTCTTCTATCCCGGAGGTAGCGATATTACCGACATTTCCCGGTGTCAAGATCACCCGCGGGAGCCTGTGCTGCAGTCACCAATCTTGACCACTAGATGGCGAGAGAGGACTGAACAGAGGCCTTGGCGGCGGCTCCTTTCGCCCTGCAGGGGGAGGAACACTTTTGTTTCTCTGCTTTTTCTTTCTACCCCTTTGTTTGACTTCACCATTTTCTGTCTCCCTTTCTCTCTGCGGTAGTTACGTGGTTCGCCTTCCATTCGGCACCTCGGTTCAAGGAAAGTCCTGTCTCCGGGCCGCTCAGGTTGGGATCGCTCCGGGCTCTCTAAACGACCCGGGTTGTCCTGAGCCAGTTGCCCTGCTGCCAAGTGCAAGCGTTTACTCCCAGATCCATCGCACGATTCTTTTCATATGTCATCTAATCCGTGACCAGGTGCGCATAGCTCATCTTGGGTCTACTGCTCAGCTCTGCATAACTTGGGGGCGGTGCTGTCTGTGCAGGTATTAGGACAAAACAGTAAAAATAAAATGAAATCAGCTTCAGACGATGTGACTCCGAATAGTCAAATATTGTAGTCCTGAGATACTGCATTAAGAAAAAAAGAAAATTACGTTGAGGGGGATGAAGACCTAACAATTCCTAGACTTGCCATCTCTCAGTATCGTACTGGAACTGGTCCTTCTTTGCAGGGCCCCAGAAAGAACAGAGGCAGCTGCAGAAAGCATGTAGCTAACCATCCTAAAGAGCATAGGGGTTTTATTGTATAAATGACTTAACAATCTGAGAGACCAAACCATGCCCGCAGAGGCTAAAGGAAGAGCTGCTGCCAGACCTTTGCCACCCTCCGATGGGGAGCACTGGAGAAGGATCCCACAAGCAGAGGTGGCAGAGGGAAATGGTGTCTCCCAGGCCTCTTTTCACTACAATTAAAGGTCTATGATCCCCTTGAGGCAGATGGGAGCCCATAAAGTTAATAGGATTTATGTTCATCTAGTGGGGAGACGCCATGGCTGGGTCCTGGGTGGGAGGGTCTCCACCCAGGCAGAAGTGTCCCTCTGCCACTTGTCCCTTCCAGAGCATCAGAAAGAACCTCAGCAGGTGACTTTCATCAGGACCTCCACCCTCTGTCCTCACCTTGTGAGGTATCCCAGAACAATGACCACCCAGCCCCTGCGGTGACCTGTGAAAAAAGAATCCCAGTGCCTTAGGCTAGAAAACCTCTGGGCAGTCTATCCAAGGCTTAGTGTCATTTAGACCTGGAATTGACACCTCCTAAGTTCTAAGAAAACACAGTGCCATGATGGAACCATTTTATGATGAAAACCCAAGCAGGTATGAAAAAAAGCCTTGTGCCCCACCCCACACATAGGTGGGGACAATTAGACCAAGCTGGGTCCAGTTTCTCATCTCACCTCTTGCAGTGACATAGTGTGATTTATGACTGGGGAGAGAGAGGACCAAACCTAGTTGTTTCAGCTGAACTTCCCCGTGAGTTTTCAGGTCCACGTGAAGTCCAATGGGGTGTGAACTGAATCCCAAAATATCTTTTGAAAGCCCAGTGCACTGAGCTCAGTAAGAGATCCAGCCAAACCAAAGCTCCCTCCCTCCAAGTCTGTGCTCCTGGAGCTCACAAAGAATCTGCCACTTCTGAGCCCCGTGAGCATGCTGGGAAGGGTCTGCTGCACCTGGCTGGGGGCAATGGACCATTGTTTTTCAGCAGCGGTGACTGCAGTAGGCCTCCTGCTCACCCCTGGAGCTGGCTCTGTGCCAGCGCCCTCAGAAGCCAGGCAGGCTTTTGTTCTGGGGACTTGTGGGGTGGAGCGGGTTACACAGGGAAAGTGAGGTTTGGCTGGAGGACTCTTTGAGGTGCACCCAGGTTTTCCAAACTCTCACAGCGAGGAAGCAGGTTCTAGCTCTTTCCAGACCCCTGCTGCCTTCTAAACTGTAGAGCTGCAGCACACTTAAGAGTTTGGGCTAGGCTTGCATATGCTAGAAGCTTTTCTCTTAAAAGGGAATTAAGTGTCTTTTTGGAAAGTCAGTAGGGTTTCCTAGGAGATTCTGAAATGATGTACTTAACAAATAGCTAGGGTGTAAAAAGATGGAGGGAGAGAACTCTGGTCAGGGCGGAAGGTAAAAGACCTGGGTGTGAGATCAGAAAGACCTGGGTTTGAGTCTGGTTCATCCTCAGAGCTAAGTGACCTTGAGAAAGCCAATTGATTCCTCTGAGGCTTCTTGTTCCGTTACTCTTTGTCTTACCCTAGCTAACCCAATGTAAATTATAATTTGTGTCTTTGTCAGAAGAAAAGGCCACAATGAGAACTTGGGATTTATAATCATCATAATCAGAATTAATTGAGCACAGTGCTCAACACTTTACATTAATTTCATTTAATCTTCAGAACACTTTTTAAGGTAGGTATTACTATGATTCACAGTTTACCAGTGAAAATACAGCTTTAGGGAGATTCCCAAAGACTTAGAATGACCTTTTTAAAACATAAGACTAGTTATGATAGTTGCTCAGTTGTCTGTCTCCTCTCCTAGGTAGTACCAGGTGATGTGTCTTTTACTTTCGTATCCCCAAGACTTAGCACCGTTCTTGGCACATAGTAGGTGGTCAGAAGTGTTTTTGAATGAATAATTCAATTTTCAACAGGGATAGAAGTGAAAGGAAGGTAGATTTGAGTTCTAGTTAAAGAACTTTCTAACAGAGCTCTCTGTGGGTGGCAACTTCAAAACTTAAAGAGATGATAACATTCTAATGTAATAAATCCATGATCTACAAAGTCATCATTAGCAGCAGCTATAGCATTTGTGTTCATTGAGCACTGGCTATGAACCAACTATGTGCTAAGCACTTTATAGGTATTATCTGAAATATTGTAACAAGCAAGCAGTGTCTATGTAGCATAAAACATTCATGATTAATGTCCCCACTTTTCAGACCAGGAAGTTGAGCACAGACAGGGTGAGTACTGGTGGTCGAGCTGCCTGGTACTCTGACTGCCGAGTTCAGGCTCTTTTCCATCAACAGTGACCCTTGAGGTGTGAACAGGAATTGGGAGGGAGAAGTCGTAGTCATTTCATACTGGGAAAAAGTGGTGTCCAGTAATACCAATAAGGATTGAGTAATCCTTAGAGATTCTGGAAGCCTTACAATGAAAACGTGTTCACTTCCTAGCTCAACACTTCCCAGCTCATTGGCCATAGCATGCTTTTGATGGGAAACACCTGCTAACACATCTCAGATCACTGGAGTAACAAGGAACCCAGCTGAAGAAATGCTGTCCTGTAACAGTGACCTCCTACCCTCTTTCCAGATCAGCTTGCCAATCTGATTCCATGTGATCATCCCAAAATAACATTTTCATCATGCCACTTCCTTTCTCAAAACTGTGAACAGATACCCCACCCTGAGGTTAACTGAGTCCTTAGATCAAAAAGAAGTCCTTTTGCCACCATTACTCTGGATTCTCCCCAGGGTGCAACTCTTCTGCCGCTGGGAAACCAGGCTGCCCCAGGCCTCTGAACATACCATTCACTCCCCTCTTTTTAGAAATATTGATAGACTTTGCCAAGATGTTTTAAATGGGTGAACAGCAATCATTCTGGAAAACTTGTATATATTATCACTGGTCCCAGAGTCTTCCCACATTCTACTTGGTTCAGGAGTCCCCAGTCTTTTTTAGGTTAAGAACTGCTTTGAGAATGCAGGGGAGACAGTAGACCCTCCTGGGGAAGAGGTGATCAGATAACTAGTAACCAAATGGATTATAATTTCAGGAAGTTCACAGACACCGCCCCCACCCCACCACAGACTACTTGAGGAGCCCATGTTAAGAACTATTAGAAAACTCGACCCTGTCATTCATAGCTAGGGGACAGGGTGCTGGAGACTTCATGTACTTGTCCACATTCAGGCATCATGTGAGTAGTGGAGCTGATTTGTACCCAGGTTTTCTAACTCCTTCAGCCTGTGTCTATTTCTAAGGTTTCCTTTTTTTTTTTTTTTTCGGTGCTGGGGATTGAACCCAGGGCCTTGTGCTTGCAAGGCAAGCACTCTACTGACTGAGCTATCTCCCCAGCCCCTATTTTTAAGGTTTCTAATGAGGGAAATTGTATTAATTTTACTGCATAAATCAAACATGGAATGCTTATCTCTTGTACTTCAATATTAAGATTGGCTTCAGCAGAATTCCTTAAATTTGTGTCACACTGACTAACCAGTGGTTGATACTTTCAAGAAAAGTCATTTAAATAACAATGACTGCAGACATTAATTATGAAGAAAGGAAGCAAAACCCCATTAAACAAATAAACAAGATACTCTACAGTTGGGAAAATGACAGTATCAATAGCAAGAGGCCACACCAACACAAGAGCATAAAGACAATCGAAAGCTGGGTATGGCCAGGTATCTCCATCAGCTGGGCATTCAGACTGAGGCCTGTGACGTGTCAAAGTGAAAGCCCACATGAAGGGCAATCATAATTAAGAGTTGTGAAAGTGAAGACCCACAGAATTTCCTCTTTCTACAATGTAATTGAAAAATAGATTCCTTTTTCATTATAATTGTATATGAGGTAATATATTTAACCCCAAACAAGAAAACAATAGCAATTCTTTTTCATCATACAAAAAAAACTATTTAAAATGTGCAGGATATCAACTCCGTCTCAATGTCTTTCTTGTTTTAATTAAAGCATACGAACATCACAGTGACCTAGATCATTTGTTCACTTGCCAAAAGGGAGATAGAGACAATAGAAAATCTGAATTGACTTAAAAATCTGTCAAAACGTTTAGATTTAAATCATGGACAAAATAGGTACATGCCTTCAAATTATGGTGACCAACTATTTTGTGAGGTTTGAATAGTTCACATTACGGACCAGGGTGGTTATTTAATTTTATTTATTTGTTTTTTAAGAATTATTTTTTGAGATTTGTTTTTCTTTAAGTAGAAAGGGAATCAAAGTTGTTAATTTAGAAGGAAAAATCATTCATTAGATATCAACCATAATAGTGAACAACTAAAATTCCCGCAGTATTCACATACTACAATTAGAACCCCATTAAACATAAGACTATGGAAATAAATGAATAGAATAAATTCATTCAGTGGAACTCTAAAAATATTACTGAACCATGGGAGAAAAGGGAAGCCGTTTAAGAATGGTTTGTTTTTATTCTAAAATGTTTATTGTTTCTTTTTCTTAGCTAAGAGAGTGCTGTGTAGAGAGAGAAGCTTGGGAAGGAGTGTCAGAATTTCTGGTACATATTTTTTAACTGTTACTAATTCATTGCTGAATAACACTGGACAAATTATGTAACCCAATTTTCTCTTGGGTGGCTCTTCTCTATGGTAGTGAAATTTAGGTTGTAACAATATTATGAAACTGAATTAATTTTTATGGGTCTGCTAATGAAAGGGCTGTAAACAACAAAAAAAGAAGGTGGGGAGATGTGTGTTAAATTCACACCTTCCACTTCTTTCTGACTTATAGTAATATTTAATAAATGTTGTGATTATCTCAATTTTATCCAATGGGTGATCCAGATCATAGAATTGACCTAAGTTTACTGTACTGGTATGTGAAGGAAGAAGGGCTAAGATTCAGAACTTCCGATTCTCTTCCAGCACTCTTGAAATTTCACTTCTTTCCACTGTGTTTAGACTTCTTGAGGCCTTTGAGAACTAATGACAGCTAAATACCCTCCCTATGAAAAAAAAAAACTACATGTGCATGTGTCCTCTTCTAACTCATCCAACACCTGTGACAAGAGTACAAACGGAGGTCCGTATACTTAATGCCACAAGGTTTTCCCTCACCTTATCCACTCTCACTCTGCCCATAATACACTAAGTTTTCCCCATTATTGTTGGTATCACCCCTTTAAGCTCTTCAGAGAAACTCAAAGCTAGATGGTCAAGTTTAAATTGAGAATTCTTGGCCTCCTTGGAGTTACTCACTGGACAGTGGTGGCCTTCCTATCTCAGGTTCCATCCCACCTATGGGTGAGGGAGGACAAACTTTGGGAAAAGGTTTGGGGTTTTGGGCAGCGGATCCCCACGTCAAAAAAAAAGGGGGGGGGGTGGAGATAACAGTCCTGTAATGGCCGCACTGTCTTGGCCTTAGAGAAACATCATGTCCGGTTGAGAAGTTACATGGCCAGAGCAGGCCACTCCGAAGTATCCTTTGTACCTGGACTAAAGACAATACCACATATGCACATACTCAATTCTTTCTTTTGATAATTTATTTAAATTTATTTTAAACTGATACATAAAGCATTAAAGTTTTACATATTTATGGGGTACTACATGATGTTTTCATACATATATAAATTATGTAATGTTTAAAAAATCAGGGTAAACATATCTATTTCTTTAAGCATTTATCATTTCGTTGTGGGGATAACATTCAAAATTCTTTCTTCCTGAAATATATAGCACAATATCGTCATCTGTAGTCCCCCTACTGTGCAACAGAATGCTAGAACATATTACTCCTATCCAACTGTAAGTACCTATGTTAGGTTTTGCATTGCTGTGTCCAAAAGACCTGACAAGAACAACTTAAAGAAGGAAAAGTTGATTTTGGCTCACAGTGTCAGAGGTTTAGTTTATGGTTGGCTGACTCCACAGCTCTGAGCTGGAGGTGAGGCAGAACATCATGGCAGAGGGCATGGCAGATGAAAGAGAGAGAGAGCAGAGTGAGAGAGAGAACTCCACTCACTAGGGACATAATATGAACCCCAAAGGCACACCCCCAGTGACCAATTTCCTCCAGCCACACCCTACCTGCCTACGCAGTCACTGGATTAATCCACAGATCAGGCCACATCACATAATCTAATCATTTCACCTCTGAACATTCTTGCATTGTCTCACCCATGAGCTTTTAGGGGACACTCATACCAAACCTTCCTCTTTGCTCCCTCCCTACTACATCCCCTGGTCTCTGTAAACCACTATTTTACTGTCAACTTCTATGAGATCAGATTTTTTTTAGATTCCACATATGAGTGATACCATGTGTTACTTGTCTCTCTGTGCTGGCTTGTCTCACTTAACATAATGATCTCCAGTTCTATCCATATTGTCACAAATGGCAGGATGTCATTCTCTTGTGAGGCTGAATAACATTCCATCGTGGATATGTACCACCAACTGATGGACGCTTAGTTTGTTTCTATTTCCTAGCTTTTGTGCGTAGTGCTGCGATGAACATGGCCGTGTAGATGTCACTAAGGCATGCTGATTTCACTTCCTTTGGATACATACCCCATAATGGGTTTGCTGGATTTTGTAGTAGTTCTATTTTTAATTTTTTGAGGAAACCTCCATGATGTTTTCCCTAATGACTATGCTAATTTAGATTCCTGCCAACAGTGTGCAAGGATTCCCTTTTGTCCATATCCTTGCCAGAACTTATTATATTTGCCTTTTAGTTAACAGCCATTCTTACTGGAGTGAGGTAATATCTGAATGTGGTTTTAATTTGCATTTCCCTGATAATGAATGATAATGAACAATTTCTCATATGCCTGTTGGCTATTTGTATGTCTTCTTTTGAGAAATGTCTGTTTAGATCTATTGTCCATTTTTAAATCAGGTTATTTATGCTTTTGCTATTGAATTTTTTGAGTGTCCTGTATACATTCTGGATATTCACCCTTTGTCGGATGTGTAGTTTGTAAATATTTTCTATTCTGTAGGTTGTCTTTTTACTTTTGATTATTTCCTTTGCAAAAGCTTTTTAGTTTGATGTAATCCCATTAGTCTATTTTTGTTTTTGTTTCCTGTACATTTGGGATCTTGTCCACAAAATTCTTGCCCATTAACATCTTGAGGTGTTTCCCTCCTGTTTTTTGTTTTTTGTTTTTTTTTTTTTTCCCTAGTACTCTCATAGTTTTAGGTCTTACTTTAAATCTTTAATTCATTTTGAGTTGATTTCTTAAACTGGTGAGTGGGATTTAGTTTCATTCTTCTGCAGTGGCTATCCAATTTTCTCAGCATCGTTTACTAAAAAGATTGTCCTTTCTCCAATGTGATCTTGGCAGCTTTTGTGGAAAATCAGTTGGTTGTAGGTGTGTGGGTTGATCTCTATTCTCTCTATTCTGGTCCATTGGTCTATGTGTATGTTTTTATGCCAATGCTATGCTGTTTTGATTACTACAGTTTTGTAGTGTGTTTTAAAATCAGGTAGTATAATGCTTCCTGCTTTGTTTTTTTGGTTTTTTGTTTTTTGTTTTTTTGGTTTTTTTGCTCATTATTGCTTTGGCTATTTAAAATAATTCTATATGCTATTTCTGAGATTCACAACTGTCCTATAGCTTTTCCGTAGGTCCCAGTGTAGGAATTTATGATTACTTAAGAATAACTGTAAACTCCATTTGTATTGCTTTTAAGAGTATAAAATGCTTTCATGCTCAAAAGAAGTCTTACTAATTTGATACATATTTTCATTCATCCCATTTATCTACTTATCAATAAATGTAGTAAGTAATATAACTTAATAAATAAATGTAGGGAATAAATAGAAAATACTTTAATAAGAAAATAAATGTAATAAATGACTGAAGTATCAACTGTAGTAGATAAAAACATACCCTTTCAAAAGTTTCCTTGAAGTTACCTTAGGACCAAGGCAATACTACTCCTAAGTCTATACTAGAAACACATCTATTTGAAAACTTGAAAACTTATAAAATAATCTTCACGGCTCTGAAGGAGAAACAGTGTAAATGTTCATCAACTCGTGAACAATAAACAAAATGTGGTATAATTATAGTGTAAAACTCCACAATAAAAAGGAACATAGTCTGACACATTCTATGACATGAATGAATCTTGAAAATGTGATGCAAAGTGAAGGATGTCAGGCCCCAAAAGCTACGTATAGTATGACTCCATTTTATACCAAATGTCCAGAATGGACAAAACCATAAAGACAAGAGTATGGAGGCAGGAAAGAAGGGAAGTGACTGCCACTGAGAAGTTTTCTGAGATATGTGTGAAAATGTTCTGGACTTAGTTGTGATGGTTACTTAACCTCTTAAATATACTAAAAACCATTGACTGATATGATCTAAAAGAGTGAATTTTATGGTTTTGCATTATACCTTTTTTTTTCCCCCCTAATGTTTTAAAATAAAATAGATTTAAAAACCAAACCGGATCTCCTTCTTCCTTTAAGGAAGCCCACAGTCCGACTCTACATGAGATCGGGTGCTTGGCTCCCCAGAGCAGGCCCATCATTTTGTGCGTTGGGGTCTCCCAGGGCTGTCCTCCTGAAAGGTCAGTGAAGGACGTGACAGGAAAGCAGCAGGGTCTCCTTCTCCCAGCGCGGGTTTCCGGGCAGCCTCGCAGGGGCTCTCCTGCTGTCGGGGCTCAGCGCGCCCGCGCCCACGTGCGCGCGCAGCCGCCTGGGGCTCCCGGGGCTCCCGAGCCTCCTGTGCTGCCTGGTGGCGGCGCGCGCGCGGGCCAAACAGGCAGCCGGCGCAGCCTGCCTAATTTAAGTGGTAATTTCCTTCGGGGCTTTCACTCAAGTGCAGCCCTGGGAGAATCGTGGCGAAGAGTTTTCCGAGAGGAAATGTTACCCTGGACTTCCCGGAGAGTTTCGGCGCTCGGGAACTTTCCCTTTGGCTTAATGAGAGCCTCTTAAGAGCGGCGAATAAGCCCAGGGCAGGGCGCCGCCTCGCGCGGGCGGGGGGCGGGAGCGCGCCGCCACTTTCTGCTTTCTTCTGCCGCGGGAGAAGACGGAGGTGGTGGAAAAGAAGAACTTAAATGTGGAGGTCTGGGGTGGAGGAGGGAGTGCAGTGGGAATCGTGTGGACCTGAAGTTTGCGCCGTTTCTTTCTGTGGGGCCCATTACTTGTATTATTATTTGTTTCCCCTGTTAGTTATGGGGGTTGGTCGGAACTGGGTAGGATGGAAAATATTTCTCGATGGAGGGCCAAAGATCCCCGGCGTTTACATCACTTGGATTGCTGTAGTAATAGATGCCCCACCTTCCATCCCGCCCAGTTACTGGATGGAAGTCAGGGGCGCATGTGTTTGTAAATGGGGGTGGGGGTTCTAGCATAAGAATGCGTATTTTTAACAACCTTATTGTGTGATTATTACCCAAACTAAAATTTAACATCTGCTGGACACAAGGTGCCTCCTTTTGAAGAGTTCAGTTCTGGAAGGGCTAAGGGATGTTTGAGAAGGTTTGAAGGAACCCAGCCAGCACAAAACCAAAAAAGAGCCAACACTTAAGAGCAGCAGAAATGAGAGGGACTGGGTCAAGAATACCAACTACTGGCTCAGTCTAATTTAAAAATTAGAAAATTGAAACTGTCACCTGTCCCCACCTCCATCCAGTCACAACTCCAGACATTGACCAGCCCCTGCGTGCTAATTTGAACGGGGTGCAGGGTTGTTTTATGTCTCATTAACAGCCTTTGGGCTTGCACTCAGGACCTGCTAACCGCCTGTCCAGTGCATGGCTGTGGCTAAATGCCACAGAAGGCTAAGTCCACCTGCTGCTGTTGACCTTGTCTTTGACCGAACTATTGTAAACTCTTCTGTGAGGTCTCCTTTGTATCTGATGTGTCCCAGTGCAAGAAGCCCCACGTAAAACGATGGTAGGTGTTCATGAGGATAAGACACCCAGCCCCACTGTCTGTACGTCCATCACCCTGATCCACAGAGCAACCTTCAGAAGGAAGCCACAGGATACTAGGAGGAGGAAAGCTTTCCTGTGGGAAAGGAGTACTTAGTAAATGCAGTAAACATTTTAGAGAAGACAAACTGAAACCTCAAGCTTCAAGTAACCACAAAAAGTTTTGAAAGGAATTTGCCTGCTGTGGGAGGATGACTACCACTCATTGTTCAAGCATCAGTTTAAGCTCAAATGTTAAACTTAAGTATAACTGTAAATGAAGCTGAGTCCATAATAAAACTGAAAGCCCGACGTCTGAGGCCTACCCAGCCTGTTACCTTCCTTTATTTTTTCTAGGCCTCATTAACTATTTAGCTTTGTTTTCTTCATGAAGTCTTTGACCTTATTGCTCTTGCATTTGTGTTGTTTTCACTTTTTAAAATGAGGCAGCTCATAATTGTTGTACCAATGATTAAAGAGATGGGAGTGGGAGACTTTGATTAAAAGGTTTATATATTATTTAAAGTTGCAGAGGTGAGAATTGTAGAACTAAAAATAACAATATAAATAGAAAGCACTTGCAGAAGGGAAGTTTAGAATAAATGAACTAAATCCTCCCCCTTCATATTAAGGTGTGTAGAGATAATATCTCATGTTGATAGATGGAGAAAAGGAAGTTAAGCCTCTTATCTAGATTTATGGAGGTAAATGCTAAAAGAACCCAAAACAAACAGAGGAGGTCGAATCTGGGAAGGGGGATGCGGGGAGGAGGCAGAGAGCTGAGGGGTAAGAAGCTCCGGCTCATCCCCTTAAGTTCTGTCCTTATTGATTTGTTCCCACACATGTGAATTATTTTAATGGATTTTTTTTCTTTTCTTTTTTTTAGCAAGAGATAAAAAGAAAGGAAAACATGGTGGGAACATAAAATCGAGTCAAGAATTAGGTTTAAAAACACATCTCACATTGCCTCACACATTTGCAGCAGCTGGGTCACACATTTGGCTTCGAGCTACACAAGAGCAATTGGAAAAGGGACCCTTGATCAATCCATTCATAATATTCTCAGGATGAAAACAGACCAATTCTTTGGGAGAAATTTGGCTGTTCTCTGCTATTAAAATGTCAGAGTGAGATTTTTTCTGGAGTTCTTCCTAAACAAGACGGATGTGATTATATTCACAACAGTATCTTTGAAATGTGTGGAATAATGGTTTTCTTTCTTTTTCCCTTGAATGTTTCTCAACTCAGATTGCTGGTGTCTCACTCATGTGCAAGTTAAATAAACAATTCCACAGGAACACAATTCCTGATGGAGCTAGGGATTGATTTTAGAATATTTGGTTGAGTAGATTTAGTTTTGTACTAACAGAATTATTACTTTTAATTTTTAAAAAAATAAAATTGAATTTCTCTCAGTTGAAAATTATCAGGTAACTATGAGCTCAAAATTGTACTTTCTAATGATCACCTAGTTTATAACTAATGAAGGTTGTCTCTTGAAAGAGATTCATGTACCCTAACAGCCAATCAAATTGAGAGATTTTATGTTTGTATTTATGCAAACGTAAGTACTATTATAAACACAACTAAATTCATGTACCCACATTTCCTGTGACTGTCTTTGTGTTCTTTCTTTGTAAGCATTATAGTTATACATAATAGTGGGATTCATTTTGACATATTCATAAATGCATATACTCTAGTTTTCTCTGTTTCAATACCCAGTGGCCCCTTTCCTCCATTACTTTCTCCCCTGATTCCCTTTCTTTACCTTATTGCCTTTCCTTCTATTTATTTATTTGTACATTATCGTTGTATATAAAATTGGAACACACTGTGGTATAGTCACATATGTACCTTGTATAATTTGGTCAACTTAATTCCCCAGTTTTTTCCCTTTCCCTCTCCCCTCCATCCTCCTTGGCTATCTTTGTGTTCCTATGCTGTCTTCAGGATGCATGTGCTGGGAGCAGTTTTATAGATGAAATCTTACATTTCTGGTACTTCAGCAATT
Source organism: Sciurus carolinensis (assembly GCF_902686445.1). NCBI lineage: Eukaryota > Metazoa > Chordata > Mammalia > Rodentia > Sciuridae > Sciurus > Sciurus carolinensis. The sequence continues at coordinate 51,032,676 of NC_062226.1, read as the reverse complement.
AGGTAATATACTGAAACTCAGATTTAATTTTTACACTAACGATTATGGTTTGCTTATTACAAAATCAGTATGTTTATTCAAAATGAAAATATTTGAAAGTAGAGAAATTGTTGATAGCATTAACAATTTAGTAATTTTTATGCATATATGTATATAGATTTAAAATGAAATAATATGTTATAGACTGGTATTCCCTTTTTTTCTCAGTGTCTGTCTTTCCAAATCATTAAATATTCTTGTGACTATCTTTTTAAAATTCTACATAATCCATTATTTTAGCGTTCATTTGGATTACTTAGCCATTCATTTTAAAAAACATGATATAGAAACACAACTTTTAAGGTTGAACTGTTAGACTCTTTAATATGCTATTTCCCAAAGGAAAAATCTGAGAAAACTGAGATTCTAAATAGGATTGAAATATTTCCAGGTCCTACTTGATTTATGTGGGCACAGTTAAAAGGCTTCAGTTAACTTTCCAATACTTGGCTACTTCCTTCCAGTTTTGAGAGAAATTTCATAGTGATAGAGTTATGGATTATTAAAATATCTTAAAGACTTGACTATAGACCCTGAAATAGTTTCATATTTTTTAATGCTCTTGGTTAGGGAAGACGTTTAAAAAATCTCCTGTATCTATAAGTTTCTGGTTCTGTTTCCCTTATTTTAATACTTAGATGACTAAGAAATATGACTTCCTCTGGTTGTTAACCCTTTTTTATAGTGGGTCTCAAAATTTTCTATGGATCCTGGGTGTTTATAAGCTGCATTTAGATGCTTTATCACTAAATTCAATAATATGAATGTTCAAAGTTTCCAGAAAAAAAGTAACCAGATAGAATTTTCTCACTTTAAAGTTTTCACTCTAAAAATTTTATTTAAAAATTTTGGTGTTTGCTGCAACTTAACTCCTTGAGATTACTTACAAAACAATCTTATAAACAAGTAATAAACAGATAGTGATGAAAGATGGAAAATTTTATAAGGAATCTGCCATCTCTAGTTCTATTTTTTTCCCCATGGACATGACAACTTATGGTAGGCATATAGATAAATAGGTAGTATACATCTTCTTCTAAGTAATCTTGTTTCTGGATTCCAGTTTTTGTAACAGAACTGAATGTATCAATATATCCTGGGGTGCTCGCAAGAGTAATGGCACCACCTAGATGCTTGGCCCTTTACACCTGAGAACTAATGCTGAAGGTAGAACATAAGCTGCCAGCCCTTAGTGAATTACAACTCTGCTAAAAATTCATGACTTCTGCCAAAGCCCTTCTCCAGAAAGTCCTGGCCCACGCAGATAAATGCTCCAACTCATGTAGAGTGTTTTGCAGTAGCACATGTCTTTTCTCCACCCTAGGCTGTAACAATTGCACTTCAATTGATGGACTGCTTCCCTGTGTCTGCCATCTCTCTTCTCAAGACACCACGGGTTGGCTGGGACTCCCTTTTCCATTATATCCACGGGAATTGAGGGCATAGAGAATAAGAAGCTTGTCTGAGGCTGCAAAGCTTTAAGTGCCACTTTTTGAATCATTTTCCTTTACAGTTGTTCTCTGAGCTGCACCCAGCTCTTGTCTCAATGTGGTAGCACAAGTCACCTGATACCTCTGGAGTATGGAATTTAGGGAATAATACCTGACAGGAGAATGCAAGAGAGTTTTTTGTTCCTTATTACAGGTAAGCATCAAATTAATAATTGAGGAATACTTTTAAGGACAAGGCCAGCTGAGCTTTTGAGGCCCTTACTATTCTTCATACATTAGCCTAGTTGTGGGCTCCATTTTTAGTACCTATTTGCTTTGATTTGGATAAGTTGTGTGTTCTCGTTGGGTATAAACTTACTCATATTACAAATTTAGGGGCTCAGACTCAATTAGTGCTTAAGACTCTCCCAACTCCCAAATTCTCTGACACTGCCCATCACCCCAATGCTCACCCAAGCCTGTGGGGTGTGAGAATCCTACCATATTTTCATAAGTGTTTCTATGGGGTTACTGTCAGGAATCTGTCCATTCAACTGAGACACTGTGTCCTAAGGTCATTTGTCTCACCTACACTAAAGGTGAAAAGTTGCACAAACATGACTTTATTTGGGATAAGCTTTCTGGCCTATAGTGCCTGCTTCCAAGGGTGCCCTTCATTGCCCAGTTCAAAGCATGTCCTAATGCACATGCTGATCCCAGTGTGGCTCTTTCAAAAGCCAAATGCCACTGACAAAAAAATGGGAAAGCCTCTCTCATTTTTATTGTGTTCCTAGTCATTCCAAGAGTCATTTCCTTTCCTTTTGGGGAGATAAAGAGACATATATTATGTGGGCAGAAGATGCTGTGTTCTGGTCAATAACGCAGGCCACAGAGGTCAATGGCTTTAAGCCAAGCCTGGCTGAAAGCTGCCATAAATTTCCAAAGGTGGGGGAGGAAGATTTAGAGACGGAGGTACACTGGCTGAGAGGAGGAAAGACGGTGGGCATAAATGGTCCTCTGAAAAGAACAGAGTATCAGTTCCATAAAATCCTACCATGGTCTATATTCCTACCATGGAATGGGGAGAATTCTGCCCACCCAAGTTTTACTATGCAGCAGAGACAAATAAAAAGATCTGAAAATAAATCTCTGAGGTCAGCCCATCCCTTGAGACCAAAACTTGCTGCTTTCTCTGATTTTGCAATTCATCAGCATCTTTAGTGTTTTTGAGCACACTCCAGGTTTGAAGGCACAGCCCACCAGGCCTCCATCTTGACTGGCCTTAACTCATTGGTCTCTTTCTCAAACCTGCTTTAGGCATCACCTTGGTATAGAAACATTAGATTTTCAAACTTACCCAGCTCCCAAAAAGCACCTGCTTTTGAAAGTCATCAGACTTATTTACCAGTTTTTGCAGAGGATCAAGAGTGTGTGTGCACGTGTATGTGTGTATGTGTGTATGTGTGTATGTGTGTGTGTAGAGTGAGAGTGTGCTGTGGAAATGGGGGGTAGCTTCATCTCTTTTAAGCACATCTGACTCAAGTTCCCATCACATAGCATTTATAATTTTACATTTACTAGAAGTACATGATGAATCATTTCTTTGAATAAAAACTATTAAGGATATTGTTCATAATAGGATATTGAATGAATTTGACTGCCATAAATTTGGGTTTCCGTTCCATGAAACACATGATAAACACAAGAAAACGACTAACAAGGAGTGGTTACTAGGAAGTTTAATCTCCCAAAGGATACTTGCTCGTGGCTGTGTGTTTGTGTATTCATATGTATGTGTGTGTGTATCAAATATATATATATATATGTACAATTGTGTGTACAATGAGGATTTCCCTCAAAAGATAAAATCTGAAAATGTAGTGATTTTAAACAAAATATAATTACTTTAGGGGCTTAAAAAATCTTACCCTATATTTTATAGTCAATATAGTGACTATGACTCTTCTGTTTGGCATTTTGTATGCCTTCACATATCCTTGAATAGTTTTCCAAGACTTATGCATATTTTATCTCATTTTGTCAACCCTCTGAGAAACTCAGAGGTAACTTAATAAAAGTAAATATCTTGTTCAACAAATTTCAGCAGTAGAACTGCAGAAAAAAATAAGAGCAAACCTTGATGTTGCATTTGTAAGTGGCTGATCTCTGCTAGGAACATTGCAAATGTGAACTCATGATCCTTCCAATAAACCTCAGAGATGCAGGCACTGTTATCATTGCCATTTTACAGATGAGAAAACTGAAGTACAGAGAAGTTAGGTAACTTGCCCAAAGTTCAGGGGCTGATCCTGGGTTTATGTCCAGGTAACACCAAGGTCATGTTTCCTCTAGGATGAATTTGAAAAGCAACTGCATTTTGAGTCACATTTTGGACTGAGGGTACATTTATATCAGCTCCAAAAGAATACAGGAATTTCCTAGCGGAGAGAAAATGACAGCTAACATGTTTAAGTAGCCCATTACGTTTTTAATTTAACCTAAGATGGTTGACTTGTCAGTTGAATATTTAGAAGGAGGGCTGTATCTATAATCAGCTCCCCCCAAATGTCCTAAATCCACCATTTATGTCCACGAGGCCCTGGGCCCAGAAAGATGTCACCCACCTCACAAAGTTCTTCTGTACTCCCAGGAAGAATTCAGATGTAAGGGAAGGCAAAGGCTGTTGTGTGTCCATAACCAGTTGAGTGCTCAGAGGTTTACAGTGTACCCCAGGCACTGATGAACCTGTAGAACTTGAAGTTATAAATAAAATTCACTATCCTAAATGAACTTTCTAGAGAAGTCTAGAAATTAGTATCAGAAGTATCTCAGAAGATGAAGAAATTATTGGTCATCTACATGAGGGTCTTGGAATATTAAAAAATAAAGAAATGCTTAAATATGGTATCGACAATTACGGTGTATTTTAAATGATGACATTTACCTGATTAATGCTTTTAACACATACCCCCAAGTACAATGCACTACAAATGTGCTACTTGCAAAATAATTACAGGACATATAAAAATATTAATTTATAGTATTCCATTGGGGGAACACTCCATTAATGGGACCCTCACTTTGTATGATGAATGCCTTCTTTCACTGTATTAAAAAGAACAATTAAACCTGGGCTTTCATGTACTCTCTCCTAATTACTTTCTACCCTGGAATAATTTTATTCCGGAGTCTGCTATTCTAGCTCTCTTTCATAATCTGCTCCCTGGAGGAAAGTTGGAAGAGGAAGAACTATTTATTTTCATTATATTTCAAAGGTCCCTTTTCATTAGCTCTCTTTTTCACTACAATTCTAGCATCTCCTTATTGTTTTACAGTACATACAGTGCTTTAGAGCCCGGCAACAACACACCATTAGTTGGAAGCAAAAATCATACCGAAAAAAAGCTCTTGAGTACATTTGTACCTTTTCTCTGAAATTAGGTAGAGCACTTTACAGTTTTAGTTTTCTGCTGATATGTGTGTGTGATATCTATTTTGGCTGACCCAAGACACAGAACAGTATTTCCAACATTCCACAGTTTCATAGGTGTCTCAAATAAGAAAGCTGCTATCTTCTGTTTAAACAATTGTTAGCCTATTTTTGTCATTGACATTTGAAAGTTACTATATCCGAACTCTTTATTCCTTCATCAAAAATAGGTTGAAAACACTTAGTGTAAGACACCAAGCTATGAATTGGCGATACGAAACTGAATTTTAAATCTCTGTTCTTAAGGAACTTATTCTAACACCGCATTTCCCAAACAATTTAAACAATAGAAGATTTGAAGGAGGAAGAAACTGAGAAGGAAAGAATTTCACCTAAAACAAGTACAACTTAGAAATTATTGATTGATAATAGGATTGAAATAACTTTTAGATCACAATATGATCCTCTTCCCATTCGTAGGAATGTATTTCAAGATAAAAATACAATTTTCCATAATTCTTACCCCTTTGCAGCATTTGATGGGACAGTGCTATTCTGAAGCTTTGGCGTTCTTTTGTTTTTGTTAGACCATGAGGGCATAATGTTTACCCCAGTATCATGCACATGCAGGTGGCAAGAGGCTAGAGGAGACCAGAATCTGGAAGCCTTATTTCACTTATTTTTGTCTCATGAATCTGTTTCTAGAGGTGTGCATAGGGAATTATACATATAGTTGATAATTATAGGGTAAAAAGACAATTTTGAATTGCTCAGGCTTAAAAAGACAGATTTCCATTTTAAGTAAAAGGTTGTCTAATTTCTGTTTGAGCTACCCCTAGAGATCCCCTTAGTAATCTCTCTCTAATCTGGATGAACTGGTCTTTCTTTACACACATCCCTTTTATGCTTACAGAATGTCAAATCATACACATATAACTCAGCTGCTCTTTTTTGAATTAAAGAACCAAAATCAGAAGACTAGCAAGTTCAAAACAGCATTGAGTTGTCACGTATAAAAGGACATTAAATTGCAGATGTGGCTGGGACAATTTTATTTGCAATTTTTCTAAATCAGAGACAAGATGCCTTTGCTTTATAAAAGAATATGTGAGGAGGACCAAGCTCTTCTAGCACAAAAGGGAAAGGAGGAGAGAAAGGGGTTGGGATGGAGGGAAAGAGAGAATTCAGGGAGCACAGGGGCCTGAAAGAGAAGCAGGTCTGATGAAATGAACTCCCTTCACGTACGCAATTACCTAGTCCCTGCAGCAGCTGTTTACCAGACTCAATTCCCTGAAGCATCTCACATCTTTGTTTCCTTTTTTCTTTTTTCTTTTCGCTGATACACACAGCTCAAACTATCAGTGAAAAGAAGTAATTTCCCCTGTATTGTAGAAGTTGGACCCAAGCCTCACTTTCATTTAATGTAATGCTTAGTAAAAGCTAGGCACTAAGTACCCTACGTATATCATCACATGGAATCTCCATATCACCGCATTGACATAGGAATCATTGCCCTTCTTTCAGAGATGGAGAGATGGAGACTCAAGGATCTCACAGAAGGATGCAGAGTCAAGATTTCTCAAAGTTCACCCCCCAAGTTCTCAGTGCTCAACTAGTTGCTGGTAATTGAAATGGAAGTTTCTTCTGATTACTGTATGAATAGACTGATTTTACCCATATATCCCTCAGGGACTTGAACACTAAGGAAAGTCCATCGTTTCCAAAGGACGTTGCCAAGTTCCTACTCCACATCAGCTATAGTTTTGGACGTAGCCTGGTATTTTAGGGATCTCCTGTGGTCTGGGAACCACCTCAAATAGAGTGAAGAAGATTGCACCCTTAGGTCCCAATCAGTTGCAAAAGTAAAACTGCTAGGACTTTGGATTTTCAAGTTTATTGTGGTCAGTGGTAAAAATTGGTTACAACTGTCTGCTTGTTACCCCCTGCCCCCTCTTAACCCTCATTTAGTGGTTAATAATTGCCCACAAGCAAAGGCAGCCGTTCCCCACTGCTAAAGTCTTCCCTCCCTTGAGTACTGCTGTTAAGTAAAACTGCTCAATGGTTTAAGTGGAGCCCTAATTAATGAGTCTGATTCCTGCCTGACACTGGCTCATTTTTAACCTGGTAAACTCATTAAACCTCTGCTCTTCATTTAGCCACGGGTGACCAGAGTATCATAATTTCAACTAAGTGCGCTCAGTGATTTAATGGGCCTTGAGTTTCCCGCATTCCCATAGTGTCCCATCTGAGAAGCTCAATCAGTATCCTTAGAAGTTTATTTAGTGCAATGAGAGATCTCTCTGATCTATCCTGAATTCAACTGAAGGCTTTAAAGATGAATGAAAGCAAACCGCTGGCTCCACAATTTCAAACGACCCATTTTGCTTTAACCGTAAATCAGCCAAGGGGCCTGAAATGCAGACAATTTCCAGACAGGCCAGGTCATCTCCTGAGTTAATGAGACAGGGCATGCTCAAGAACAGTCCTTACCTTTACCAGCAGATGCCAGCACTTCCTTTTCCAGGAGAAGGAAGGGCCAAGGGGTTTGGTCTCCACTCCACACATTGTGAAAATTTAAGATAAAGGCAGATTCAAAGCATCAAAGACAAACAACATATGGGCACATGTGCACGCAAGTGCAAACACACACGCGTGCACAGGATTGTTCTGTATCTGTTCTCATTTCCAGTTTATTCCCAGTCCATCATATCAAAGAGAAACCTCAGAGAGAGCTGTTTTTTCCTTGTTACTACTATGTTGTATGATGTGTAGATATCTAAAAAACTGCTTCCCTCTCTCAATACTAAAGAATTTTCAGAACTCAAACAGGCCAGGGCTAGCTGGTTTCTAATTTTAATGGGTTCTCATAAAACCCCTGTCAATAGCAAGCTCCCAGTAAGTGTTTTATAACAGTGACAGCTTTGCAAATACTGTAACATATGTAACTTGGACTGGGTCAATACATGCCGGGGAAATCAGACTGCGAGATGGTCGAGCTGTTCATTTTGGCTGTCTTTACAATCAATCAGCCAGACCAACTGAGCCTGCAGTGATACTCACTGATTATTGAGAAAGCTAAAACAAATGGATTGGCCATGCTGTCTGCCAAGGCCCATTCAATAGATACAACCTGTGTCAAGATACAAATGGGTGTCATTTTTTGACAAAACCAAAGTTATTAGGAATAAGTCTCAGGTCCATGCAAAAGTGAGCCTGTATTTTACCGAGAGGGAGGGAGGGAGAGAAAGAGAGAGAGAGAGAGTGAGAGAGAGAGAGAGAGAATTAGTACAACTTATTTCAATAAACTTTATTGGGTAGATTTTGCAGACTGACCCATTTCAGAAAACCAAAGTTTACAGGCTTTGGTGCCAGGCCACAAGCAATAATAGTTTCTACTCCTTCCTGGCTTGCTTCTCTTTTTCTTCTTTGAATATCTTTTGCTTTTGCACTTAATTCAAAAATAAGCAATTTTCTTAAATATATTTCCCAAGTGTGAAGATAAAATTCTTAAAACAAAAAAATTCCAAGCTCTAAGTGAGATACAGGACTCCAAAACCCTTTCTTTTAACCTGCACAAGTGACTAGATTTATTCAGCTCCCAGAACTCCTCACTGCATTCTCTACTTCCAGCCAACTCATCCATGACTGCTGGAAAGATAAGTGTATTGTGTGAGTTGTTTAATCCAAATGTCTCTGAGTTGCTTGCTAGGATTAGGCCAAAATAGTCCAATAAAAATGAAGGCTGTCTCTCAGTCTTTGCCTAAACTTGACTCAGATCACATTTACATGGAATGAATTACCTTCACATTGTTTTCTTGGTGTACCTCTCTGCTTGTAAAAGAGAAAGAAAACGAAAGTTGCTTATCAATATTTCCAGTTAAAAATAAAAGGAGTACTTAGGCAAAATAAGTCTTTTTGAGGACAGTATTTCCAACTTCATTGAGTTTCCTCAAGGATCAGATAGAAATTGAAGAGTATATGGGCCACTATATAAATATAGGTAAAGAAAAAGGGGGAGTCTCAGAAATTTATTATATTTATAATTCATCATTCTAAGCTACTGACCTTTAGAGTATGCAAAAGTTGACTGCCCCTTTCCATTTTATCAGAGTTTTGGAGGAATCAAATTAAGGGAAGGGACTCAGCAGTAAAATGGGGTTTCCTAGGCAGAAAGAAACACATGTGCAGGTCAACCACAAAAGAGAGAGGAAAATGTATATGCACATACTAGGAGGAAAGACAGCAAGGTATGATTAAAGAGTCAAAGGCTTTCATATCACAGTGGCAGAGGCCAATCAGTAGTTGTCTCACTGGTCTTCATTCTTTTCTTTAAAAATTTATTTTGGCAATAGGACTTCCTGAGTTTTAGCTGAGTGAGGGTCCCGTTGGAGACTGCATTTCTCATCTTTTTTGCAGGTAGGTGTAATCTTATGACCACATCTGGCAAATGCACAGTGCACAGGAGTAATATATAACTTCTGGTCATATCCAAAAATGGAAGCTGCGTACTCTTCACTTTCTCTTTCCTCTTTCCTGAGGACTGGAATGTAGATGTGCTGATAGTTCATTACCAACCATGTGGATAAGGCAACCCCTAGTGAATGATGAAAAGAAAGAAAGCACTTGGATCTGGAACCATCCCACACACCTGGACTGCCCACCTGCTTGGATCTTTTTTTTTTTTTTTTTCTTCGCTTGCAGTTTTTATTTATTTTTCTTGCCTAAATGCACTGGCTGGAACATCCAACACAATGTTGAATGAAAGTAGTGATAGAGGACATCTTTTTGTTTTGTTCCTGATCCTGGACAACAAACTTTTAGCATTTTTCCATTAAGTATTACATTGGGTTTATAAATACCCTATTCTTAACTTTCTAAAAATTTTTGTAACTCATGAGTAGACACCAAACTTAATGAAATGTTTTTCTGCAGATATTAAGACAATCACATTATTTTCTCTCTCTTTTTTTTTTTATTTTATTTTTTGCAGTGCTGGGGATTGAACCCAGGGCCTTCAGTGCTTTTGAGGCAGACACTCTACCAACTGAGCTATATCCCCAGCCCTCCACTGTACCATGCAGACTCCCATTCTCCTTTTATCTCTCCACCATATAGCTTTAGTTTGTGAAGTGTCTCTGCCACTCAAAGCAACTTGATCTCAGTGGAAAGATCTTTATGGGGTATGCAGCCTGCATATCTCAGCCTTGCTTGTTGCTCAAAATGCTGAATTCTCTCCTGGGTGTGTTTGTGATCAGAGAATTCATAGTGAGATGGTCTAGCTCTATCTTTCACCACTGGGAGCTTGTTCATACTGTCAGTGGCCATAGGGTTATGGCAAGCGGCACACATTATTTTCTCCGGACTTCACCTTGGCAAGGCACTGATACCTTCTCTGGGATTTCTGGCTTTCAGGGGACATGCTTCCAATGTCTGATGAAAGGCATCAAGTAGGGTCCTTGAGGGACTTGCCAAAGCTGAAAGCCTGGCTACATACTGATGGGCAGAGACATGTCTGGAGACTCACTAGGCACTTTTGGTTGTCTTGAATCTATTGAAAGATTGGGATTCAGATCCTCTAGAACCAAATCTCTATTACCACAGTGAAATGATGTGACAATTATACTAATAAATATTAATACGAAATATTGTCCATCTTGTGCACATTAGTAAAGCTCCCTGGAAAATTCTACCCAGAGGTCTATTTCTCCACCATTGTGGGACTCCCTGTGGTCTGACCACCAGTGCTAAATAGGCTCTTCTGAGACACTGTGGCAGGGCCAGGACCCATGGTGTCAGTGGTGCCATGCTGAACACCAGTCATGCCTGGATTTCAGGCACAGGATGAGGAGCACAGCTATAAAAGTTTCAGATCCCAGTATTAACTCTGCCCTTTACTGGCAAAGTGATATTGGGCAAGCCTCTCCGAGCCTCAGTTTCCCTGTCTAGACAATGGCGATCCACTACCTGCTCTCTAGTTCATGGGATTCTTGCTACATCGAACAATCCTTGTTCTCACTGGTCTTATATGAGTCGGTGGATATGTAAAATCAATATGTGAAATAAGAGACAATGCATGTGAAAATCATGGTGTAAGCTTTAAAGGGGTATGCAAATGTTAAAATCACTGTTAGTGATTTTAAAATAATAAACACAGGGTAAAATATCACTTTTGTGCCATCTTTGAGGTCCTGCTCTAGTATATGATTCTTTGGACTGTAGTGTTAGATTATCTATACACACCACAAATATGGACAACTTTTTTTTGTGCGTGGTAAGCTTAGCACCCCCTGACAAAAAACCAAGAATGTATGGCCAAGAATTAGAAACCAGTGTTCTGGTATACTGTCGGTTTTTCTCCCAAGACCCACACTTTGCTTTTGCTTCCTGCTAATCCACCTCTCGTTGGAAATGTCTATAGAAAAAAAAAAGTGAGTCCCATAGCTCAGGGCCAGAGATAATTGGCAAAACACTGGAGGAGAATCAGTGATGGAGGGAGGGGGTGAGAGAGTAAAAGAGGGACCTGGGAATTGGAGAGTAGAAAAGACAATGCACAAAGAAAAATCAATCCTCTCGAATGTGGCATGTAGGGAGAAAGAACCAAGCTATAAAAATGGAAAGTGGAGACCTCAGATTCAATCAATTGGATGCCAGGTGGATATGGCTTTAAAAAATGAGGCTATTATCACTGAAGTTCATGTGACAGAGCTTAGGTGTAAGAGTCAAGTGATGATCACTCTTGTCCACAATCATAAAATAAAGTACCACGGTGATTTATCAGTCTGCTTTTCTCATACATCCCAACTTTAAGAAGTGTCTATAAATTTAGAGCCCACCTTTAAAAAACTCTTCATATGCCATTATAGATAAGCCCAGTTTCTGGCACAAGGTAGGTATTCAATCAATGTTTTGAATAAATGAATGGAAAGAATGCAAACCTAGTTTTTATGTTTTCATGTAGAAAGATTCAAGACTGAAAAAGAATACATTTCCTCTCTCACTTTTAAACATGAGTGTCTGATTTTTTTATTTATTCCTCCAGTCTAGACAGAAACAATAACGGTTGCTCTTTATTGAACAATCACTGTGCTGGGCACTGTGCTAAGTAGTTCACATGGTGTCATTCCACCCCTGCAATAACCAGTGAGCTCATGATTAGCCCACTTGCCGAGTGGGGAAATGAGATGGAGGAAGTTATGCTTAGGTTACAACATCCACCCTGAGGTTAAGCAACTGGTCAAAATTCATAAACCTAGTTAGTAAGGAACAGGTTAACCAGTTACATATTTTCTTTAATAATTATATTTTCATAGGAAGGGCACCAGGAAGTGTTTCAAGAATTATAACTACCCTTTCTACATTTTTAAGGTCTGAATAAAGCATGTTCATTGAGGGTCAGTTACTGACAGTGACCTTAAGTGCCTGAAGTAGGGGCATTTGCTTGCTTTTTGATGGCAACCAAAGCAAGAAATGCATCTTACATCCCGGCACATTCTCTCTTTCCCTCTCATACACATACAGCCCAGACACATATATACCTAACTGAAATAAAACTTTCACCAATCGATGCTTACCATCACTATATATGATGCTTACTAATATTTTCTTTTCCCTTCCCTTCCATTCTATTCTACCCTGATACTTAAGTGCTGGTTGGGACCCACGTATAATTAATTTCACTAAGCACCTAATGGCCAGTGGTCCATGGTTTGGAAACTGCTAAACCAGAAGACAATAGAACTAGATGCATCCTGAAATTTTGATTTAGCTGTAGGGTTTGCATCCTGGGCTTATATTCCTATAGGGGCGAAATCATGCAACATCTTTGAACTCCAGTTTCTCATCCATAAAATGGGGATAATAAAAACTACCTTCAAGGATTGCAAAAAAGAGTGAGTAATGAACATAGGGACCTACCCTAGCACCTTGTGTGTCTGCCAGAAGTACAGTGACAGCAGTATAAGTAGGTGGTCAAGAGCATGGAGCACTAATCAGCTGTGACCTTAGGCAAATCACATAATCTCTAAGCTTTAGGTTACTCTTGTGTGAAAAATGGGGCAACAATAGTACTTACCTCTGGGTTGCTGTGAGATTAGGTGTGACAATACATATAAAGCCCTTAATCAGTGCTTGGTGCTTATTATGTGCTTAATAAATTATTAGCTATATTAGATGCTCAACAAATACCTTTTACTGTTATCCAACACTATAGAACTAGTCTGCAACTGTCTAGACCAGGTTACAATATCCGTTTCAATGAGACAAATGTGGGGTTGGGGGTGCATGTGTGAATTGCTGTGTTTTGCTTGTTAGGATTTCCTAGAGGCCAAATCAAACTTGGCTTTAGCAAAGGAAATTATTTTAGTAAAGAAAGGTTAGATCCAAATTGGATTCCTTCTCCTTGTTCTTCAACAGCATTTCCACAAAACACAATATTTGGCTTGATGGGCAAGGCATATTTTTATAAGAGCAGACTTCATAAAAAAAATTTTTTAAGTGAATAAAGGAAAAAATAAACAACATGAGTCTATATACTAATTAATAGGAAGTGAGTTGAATTCTGTGGAGATTAGCTAAAGAACTCTATGGCATGGTTTTCCTCCCTAGAGCCTTCCTTCTTTCAACCCAGTGCAGATAGCCACTAAGAAGATCCTGATGCCTCATAGTATTCATGATCTGTGCAATCCCCTCCTTCTGTTGGGTGTGGGCTAAACCTAGTGACTCACTTCTAATTAATAGGATGAGGTAGAAATGACAGAGTGTGGCTCAGAGATTAAGTCATAGAAAGCAGTGTCTCTCTTCCAGAACTTGCTTCCAGGAAAGCATGCTATCATGTTGTAGGCAGCTACTTGGAGAGTCCCATGTGAAGAGAAACTGAGGCCTCCTGCCAACTGTCATGAGGTTGGAAGCTGATCTTCTGGCTTCTTCTGAAGACTGTAATAGTCCTAGCCGATAGTCTGACTCCAACTTCAATAGATACTATAATCCAAAACTCTCAAATAACCCATTTCCAAACTCATGACCCTCATAAACTGTGAGATAATAAATGCTATGTAAGCTGCTGAATTTTAGGTATACTTTGTTATAGCATAATAAATGGCTCATACACTACCCTAGAATCTTATTTCCTACAGACCTCTGTGTTAGGTCAATCAGTTCATTATTTCTTCTCTCATTCATTTCATGGACTTTTATACTGACTACTTGCTATTTCTGGCCGTGTAAATTCCTGCAGGTTCCAACCTGAAGGAGCTTGCAGTCTAATGGTGGATATAGAGTGAGCAGGCTTATAATTAAAATGGTAAGAGCATGCTAAATGGCATCATGTGGTTTTGATAAGAGAGTCTTGGGTACTCAGAGGAGGGAATGAGAACTTTTGGCCTGGGCAGATGAAAGAATACATAGAGAAGCTGGCAATTGATCTGAGCCTTTATACCAAGGTGAAGGTTTTGTAATGTAGCCACATGGTTGGACAGAACTATATTTCCCAGAATTCCTTTTCTTCTGTGTTTCTATTTACCATGGATATAAGGATATTCCCACAAAAACAGAAAGGAAATACAGCAGCCATAGCCAGGTGTGTATGTTTAGCTTGTTGATGAAGCATTGTGTTTTTTGAGGGATATTCTGAGCGAGTGGCTAGCCTATCAGTGGCCAATCAGAATGAAGGCTGGTCCCAAAACTGACCAGTCAGGACAAATGCTTTCCATAGTGCGAAGCTGGGTCTTAGAAGACCCTGACTATATTCCTTTCACTTACCCAATCATGAGGAGCTACTGGGGCCAAGTCTAGGTGGCTCTTATGATGCTATGGGCACAGGATGGGGATCAGAGATGTAACTATTTAGCAACTGGTTCAGAAATGTTTTAATATTTAAATAACTTGCTCTATCATATTAATGCATTCCAGCTGAATAGCAGCTCTGAAAAAATATTCATGGAGTGTGTGATGAAGAGTGAGTGAATTGTTTGATATGATGGGGACATTGGTTGGCCTGGTGTATGTCTGTAGTTTTAAACCTCAGTTACTCAATTCAGTGGAATTGATTTATGTCTTTGGTGGCCATAGTCAAAACAAAAACAGCACATTAAGTAGGAACAGTGAGAAATATTTTATAGCAATTCCAGAAGACCAGGACCCTGTCTTCTCAGTGAATGAGGGGTCAGAAAGCAAGAATTTTAGCCTTTGTTCTGCTGATACACTGTGATCTTGACAAGCCACTCACCATGACACATTCTGGAACCAGAAAGTCATGGCCTTACTTGGACTTTCCTCTATATGATTTTCTGAAGACCTGAAATGATTCCTTAAAATGATAGCTCCTAAGCCTTCACATCTAGAGTGGAGAGGCATTTCACCCAAGAAGCCTGCTCTGCACCTCATTGCCTCAGCACCAAAAACTTAGTCTGTGCTAGTTGTTTGATATGAATTGATCCATTCTTGCCTGGTGCTCTTTAGATAGCATCACAGAGGTGCAGTTATCCCTCCTTTTGATTGCCTTCATCTCCCAGCAGATACACATTTTACTAGACAATTCTATTATACCCTAAAATAATCATAATAATCTAGATAATAATCTAGAGCTCTGCATACAGCAGGTGCCCAGTACATATTTAAATATATATATATATATATATATGTATTTTTAGATGTTGATAGACTTTTATTTTATTCATTTATTTACATGTGGTGTTTCACACATGCTAGACATGGGCTCTACCACTAGGCCACAATCCCAGCCCCTCCCAATAAGTTCTTAAGAGTCCATATCTCATTTTGGTAAATTTCCCAGTTCTGAATAAAAATCAAACAGGACATTCTAAACTAAAATATTTAAGTGTTTTGGATTGTGCATAGCTCTGTATCATCTCTGCCTCACATCTAATAGCATGAATAATTGAGAATACAGTTGGATCTCATATGTTCATGCCCATACTAGTGTTTGTGTGCATTTAATAATGGTGTATAAATTAACTCCTTTTGTTTCAAATGAAAACCCTGTCCTGTTGGATGATGAGTGGGTGTAAATACAAAATCATTTTGGCATCCTCTGAGCCATGCATATCCTTAGCCAAGTTAAAGTTACCAAACATTAGTATTTGTCATGAAGAAGAAATTCAAAACAGAAGGAAAGCAACACAGTCAACCCCAAAATGCTTTAAATATTCTTATCTTTGGAGAGTTAGGGACGTTGGGTTTCATTTGTCTCATTCTCACTAATAAAGTGGTCATTCACTGTCCTTTTAGAAGATGAGATAGACAGTTGAAACATTTCCTCAGGAAAAATAAAAACAGGAAAAATGTTGAACTATAGCTAGAAAACAAGTTCCTAAATCCCAACAAAGAGTGAATATGCAGACTAATAACATGGTGGAGACTGAAGTGATTTCTGAGAATATAGAATTTTGAATACAAAGTTTTTCTTCTCCAGCAATTGAATAACTAGAAAACATTATTAAAAATCTTAAGGTTTTTGATAGTACTATGAGGCAAATTTTACTTCTTAAGCCTGGAAGAATATATATATCAAATGTGGTAGGTTTTTTATCCTTTCTGCTTGACTCATTTTCCTCTTTAGCACATATATATTTAATTGAACTTGAATATGTTTGCAGTACCCATGGGTGAAAAAAATTAACATATGCATTTAGCTTGACCTTCTGAGGTATATACGACAGAACACAGTAAGTGTTTTTCCTCTCCAGTCTATTTCCCTGGAATTAATCATGAATTGTTCCACTGTTATTAAACCATTTTTCAATAGTTCAGCTCCCAGCATTAGCATGAATACGTTTCTCCTCTCAGTGCAGAAAGCAATTCACCATTTTCTTTAACTTCCTTAACAACATCCAATCCTTCAACAAGTTCACTTGTTCATTTACACATACAACCAGGTGCCTTTAATTCTTAATTCTCAGCACATTTTCTCATTTCCAGATAGATAAGATGTCTCTTAATCTATGCCAGTACTCTTTGGTCAGAATTGGTCTTCTGAGTCCATATTTTGCCTCCTATCAATTTTCTTTCATAAAGAGCACTGCAGAAGCTTTATTCATTAACATTCTGAGTCAGTCCTCTGACGTGGGGGTGGCTCTAATGCAATTTATATTTAGTTCTTCCTGTACAGCAAGCTCTCCTATTAGCCCCGGGGATAAGTGAGCCAGTTGGAAAAGGTTTTGAACCCTTGGCAAATCTCATCATAAAATACACCAAAAAGCTATCATCTGAATGCAATCTTCATTAAACATTTCCGCCACCTGCTTGCTGGAGCTGCGATGCATCTCTCCTCACAATCACGGTGCAGGGGGCAGCATTAGTTAATGTCGCCACACAAATGTTGAACCTCCTTGTGCATGTTCATTAGCACCAGGTGGCAAGGTGCAGGCATGGAACTTTTTGAATTGACTCAGGCTTGTGCATCATTGGTTCAGTCAATGTTCTGAGCGTCCTGGAAAACCCAAAAGGGCTGGAAAAGAAGGAATTTTCCTTTTGTTTTCTTTTTTCTTCCCCATCCCCAGATACTCAGGGGATGGTATCAGTTTCTACTTTTACTAATGACAGTGGAAAGGTGTGCTTTCCTACCCATGTGGCATTGAGCAAGGTGCTTAACCACTATGTGTCTCACGTCCTTATCTCTAAAATGGGATTGATGATTTTTTCTGCCTTATAGAATTGGTATGAGCATTAAATGAGTTAATACAGACAAAACACCTTGAACAGAGGCTGGCTAGATTCTATCCTCATCCCCATCACCATCCTCATGCTTATTTTGCTAACTCTGCTTTACATTATTTGTCTGAACATGGGGGAGACCATAGTGACTCACGTGCACCACGGAGGGTGATTTGACTGAAGCATACAGCTTTTCTTTTTTAATCTACATCCTTGGAACACTCACTAAGCTCCAGCTACGATGCAAAACATTTTGCAAACACTTTCTCATGAAAACCTCATAACAAACCTAACAGGATAGATAACAATTTCCATTTTTATAGATGAAGAAACTGGAGTTTGGAGTAATTTGTTTATAGAGGTAAGACCCACGGATGCTAAGAAATGGATAGTCTTATTATATTTCATATTAATTTTGTTCACAGTATTATATTTAGTTGAAAACTAAATATGATAAAAATTTTTAGAGTTGAAATGGCCTTTACCTTGAAGGAGTTAAGGTTCAGAGAAGTTAATGAGTTCCCTCACAATCACACAGTCAGTTGTGACCAGCCAGGACCAGGACACTTGCAGAAGTTCCTGCTCCTACAATGCTTTGCTTTTAATCTTCATATTATTTTACCTTGTTGATAGATCTCTTCAAATGTGGAAACGTGAACTTGGCATTTTCTTGGAGCATGAATTTCTTCAGCAAGGAAATAAAATACAGGGAAAATTAATTGAAGAGAGAAGAGATATACTTGAAATAGTATTTTTTAAAAACTTAATCTAAAATTACACCAAGTAATTTTAGTAAGCAACATCTTAAAAGAGGGCATTGAAGTCATAACCAAGAAGCCATAAATATGATAATAAAAGGTTTGCAATGCCTGTTTTACCAGACATACTTCAATCCCATTTTCTTTCCAGTGTTTATAACTAGCACAGAACGGAGGGAATTAAAAACAGCCTTCTTTCAGTTTCTTTAAGTCTTCTGTTTTAAACCTGAATTCCTGGGGGCAAAAGGGAATTCCCTATCCCTTGCATCTGCCACCCCTGTTGCTGCACACACAGGCATAGGCGTGCATGAACTCACACGCGCGCGCGCACACACACACACACACACACACACACACACGCCACATATACTTCCTCCCAGAATGAAATCTACTTTGCTTTTCTCATCTATTCTTTCTCACAACTTCTACTCCCTCCCCCCAAAGCTAAACATCAGAACTTGGCTCAGTGACATTCTCTCAAGATCAAAGTCAAATGATAATTTCCATGAAAATCAAAGTCATTTCAGTCTAGCTGCCTCTCTCACTGAAAGTCTGGGTCTTATGCCAGTGAAACACTAAAAATTCCACACTCCTCCTTCTCTCTAGGATGAAAATCCACGTTCCCTCGCCCTTTTCTTCTGGTTCTCTTCACTCAAACACATTACTGCTTCTTTACAGAGATATCTACAGAAAATTTCAGCATCAAATTGAAAGTTTAGCTGTTTAGTGCCGCCTTTCCACTTTCTCCTAGTTAAGCAATGTCTGTGAGGCCTGAGGTAGAAAAGAGGACCAAGAAGCAAGGGGTGAGAAAGTGGAAGGACAGAGAAAGGGACTGGGGATGATATGGGGATGGAGGGAATTTATATGTAGTGACTCTGTACATGTCAGGTATCACTGTGGGTTTGAGAAATACATTCCCATTTTACATATGAATAGTCTCAAGTACACAGAAATAATTTCAAAAAATTTTAGAGTCATAGAGTTTGTAAATGACCTAGTTAAAATACCAACTCAAGACAGTCTGACTATGGAGTTCAAGTTCTGTGGAAGAATGTGAGGTCAGTGACTCAAGTGTGGAACAGGCTCTGTGTAATATCACGGTCCTATCATTACCCTCTTCTGTTGACTTGCTTCACACACCTTCAGGTGGAACTATCCATCCAACCCTATTCAGCACAAATAATGGGGAAAAATCAAGTGCAAGCATGCTATTCTAGACAAGGACCCTGGCCCTCCCATTGACACATGTAATCATGTATATGCTCAGGTAGCTCCTCTATTGTAAGGGGGATGAGGAGGTTTGGACTTTGCTATTAAAGGGAAAGGGAATCCTTTCTGAAATCTGTGATATTTTTCAGTTAACTGGCAGGTTAACTGTTAATAGAGGGACATCACATTTCCCTTTGTTCAAGAAGTCACCTAAGAAGTTTTGTGCAAATGAAAACAATTTTCCTCCTCAAGAAATGTAAATAACTATTCTCTTCTTAGTTAGGAAACACATTCAGGGAGTAAAAACACACACACACACACACACACACACACACACACACACACACACGCAGTACTTTTCCCCCTCTTATTTGAAAGGAAAATAGAGGAAGATATCAAATTTCTAAAACAGGAAATCTCCCTAGAGTCTACCTCCAGTAGGGAAGCTCATTTTATATTTTGTAAGTTTTATAAGAAAAGCATTGAACTCTAATAAGTAGCTATTTTAGTATTATTCCTTGGATGTTAAATTCATTTCTTGAGAATACCATAATACCCTGGGATGAAGACTGGTCCCAGTAGGAATTATGAACTATCCTAGGGATTATGACATGAAATGTTCATATATCCATTATTAAAAATGAATCTGTTTTCTGTTGCTACTTTTTGGCCCAGGAGAAAAAGAAAAGAAAAGAAAAAGTATTCTACACATCCCATTAAAAAAATGGACAAACTAAATCCTACAGTGCATATTCCATAACATCTTGGCTTGGTCTAAGATCCTGACTTGGTATCTGAATCAGCAAGTGGTTTTCCTGATAAGATGGACAGAACACAGGGAAAAGGTGGAATTAACATTGAATGAGTACACTACCCATGCCTGCTTCCTTATGCTTTCCCAGTCTAGGTTCAGCCTTGTGACTTTGGCCAATGGGATATTACCAGATGTGGTGCAGAGATCAGAAAAGCACTTACGAGTTTCCACTTGTTCTTGCCTTTATCATGGTCATGAGTTCAGGTCTGTGTTAGTCTTCTGGAGGATGAAAGATACACAGAACAGAGCCAAGTCACCTCATCTGAGACCATCTGTGTTAGTCAACTTTCTGTCACTAGAACAAAATTCCTGAGATAACTAACTTCTATGGAGAAAAGTTTTGTTTTGACTCACAGTTTTGGAGGTTGCTATGATCAAATGGTTTCATTGCTTTTGGGGCTGTGGTAAGGCAGCATATCAAGGCAGGAGCATGTGGTGGAACAAAACGCCTCACCTCATGGACACATGGTGGGAGTAGGCTGGGGTCCTACAATCCCTTTCAAGAGCACACTCCCAGTGACCTGAAAACATCCCCCTAGGTCTCACCTTCTAAATGCTCTATTACTTCCTAGTAGAGCCACTCTGGGAAAAAGTCTTTAACAAATGTGCCTTTGGGAGACATTGAAGATTCAGGCTGCAGCCTATCCTACATTGATCAATAATCAACAAATCCCCAGAGGTTTAAGCAAGTCTGACTGACTCCAGAATAATTGCTTAACTGAGCCAAGATCATCGAAGCCTCCTAGTGCTTGGGTAATAAATGTTTATCGTTGTGTGGTTTCTGGTGGGTTGTTGTACAGCATCATTGTGGTACTATATGACAGACACAAAAGCTACTGTAAGGAAATGGTTTCTGCATATCAATATCAAAACATATTGTAAGTTGTATTACATGTTATGTGAGAGCTATAGTAGGGACATGCAGGCAGCTGGCCTATACAGTCAAGCCACCTCCAGGTGGGGGCAAGAGTCTCATTTAACAGATAAAACTATTCCTGGTACAAATTACTCAGGTAAAAGGAGATTCTCCCCAAGTAGAAATTGAATCTGGAAATATGAATCTCAGTCAAGGAGATGATACTACTGGGATTCTCCTGGGCAGGAGACTTTGTCTAAAAAGGTGTTTCTCTAAGGGGTCATTCAGAATTAGTTCTGTTGTGTGGGGACTGACCAGGAGCTGAGAGGCTGAAGGACCCAAGAGGTTCCTCACGATGATGATGATGTTGACATTGACTGAGTAGGTTGCTTACTATGTCCCAGGTACTACATTCAGCTCTTGATATTTATCAGCTCGTTTAATCATCATAACAACTCTATGAAGTAATTATAACTTTCCCCCCATTTTATACTTGAGGAAACTAAAGCCCAGAGCTATTTTGTGACTTGCCAAGGACAAATAACAATTAAGGAAGAGATCTGGGTGGTCACCAATCTGGCTCACAAATTTCCATGCCAAAAGGTTTGTGGAAACAAACAATAAACAAGCTGAGTTACAACCAAAACTTTATACCCTGTGAGTTGGGTTGATAATGTTCTTTATTATCTGTTTCTGCCTGTATTTTGTCCCTCCATGAGGCTAATATCAGGGTAGTTGCAGGAAGAGAATAGACAGAGAGACTTGATTGCGGGGAGGAAGAGAGAAAGAAGAAAATATTGATATAAATGCAAAGTTGGAGGACAAATGCCCTCAGTCATGGTTTTACCTAGTACCCACCTTCCCTGGAAGATTCTGTTCTGTACTGGTGCTATTTCCTAGAGGTGCCGGGTTTAATTTTATTGAAGAGAGTGACATTTTCTCATGTTTTGTATGTGCCAGGTGTTTTTCCTAAGCTCTCCACACACATAATGTTATGCATTTGGATTCTAATAACCACCCTCCAACAAAGAAAAATGTTTCCATCCTTCGTTGTAAAGATCAGTGCTATTTGAAGTGTAGTCCCTCCACTAGGTCAGGGTGGAGACTCTTTCCAGTCCATAGTGATATGATTCAGAAACTGAGAGTAGGTGTTTAGAAACTATTAGCAATCAGAAAAATGTTCTGCCTAGTGAATCTAATAATTTAAAAAAATGAGTACACATTTTATGTGTCTTATTTCCTATTTCATTTTCCTGGAAATTCACTTTCAGGTATTTTACAAAAGTATTTTTCCTCAAATGGATTGAAAATTTTAAAAATACAGTTTGAGAAGCACTGTTCTAGATAATGGAATTGAGGCTGGGAGATATTGAGTAACATCCCAAAGTCACTCATTAAGAGGCAGGGCAAGATTCAAATTCAAATCTTAATCCAATTGCCATTACATCATTTTTTTTTCTGATTAACATTAATGTCCAACTTGATTAAGGCTGTGCCTGCCCACTTGCTTATTTAAATAACAATGCTAAGCTTGAGGTTGGTGGGTGGGAAGAGAGGGGGGTCCACTGGGTGTTTCTGTTGATAATCAGGCTATTATGAAGCATAGACATAGAACTTTAAAAATCAGAATGATGGGTCTGGGGATGCTCAGTGGTGGAGTCCATGTTTAGCTTTTGTGAGGCACTGGGCTCCATCCTCAGCAATGCCACCATAATAAAAATATATAAGTGATGCTACCAGTGTGCTCCTACAGAGGACACAGCTGTGGCAGTTGCCCAGGAGGTCACTCCTGCAGATCACTTGGAAATAACAGCACAGCCCTCCCCTTGCTCCTTCAGCAACTCCTTCGGGGAGCAAAACAGGAAATACATAAAATTCTCATATAAGAAAAATGGTCTAACACACACTATATCTAGTGAAGCAGTTCATTTTGTGGTGTAAAATTCAAAGGAATTTCTTTCTATCATCTGTTAAAATAAAATCATGCTGTGATTACAGCAAGGAGCAGAAGATAGGCATGGGCTTTGGAGCAAGACACACTTGGATGTGGGTCCTGCCTTTTCCATTTTCTTGCTCTCTAACTTGGCATCGGGCTAATATTTCCAAACTTTCCCCCCATTTGTAAAATGTGAATAATTCATACTTCATGGGACTTGGGGATAATTTAATAAGGTAACTCATCTAAATGACTTTCATGAAATATGAAGTACAAGGATAATCACATTAGATACCCCCAAACCAGATGCATTTAACCAGCTTGTCTGAGGTCTGAGATCCTTTCCACTGCTGCGACTGTCCAATTTCAAAATAATTAGCTAAAGGTTTTTTTTTTTAAACGTTATTCAACTAGTATAGTCTTTTAAAATGAGGAATAAAGCAAGGTTATTCAACTCAATTTCAAAAATTAAATAATTGAATTAACTGAATGCTTTGCACACTTTTGTTTCCAAAGGGAGTCTGATAATTTAGAATGATAGTCTGGTTTATCATACACTGAAAACGGGTTTCATTAAATTTTTGATTTTCCCAGTTTTACAGATTATTGATAACCTTATCTCATAAGGATGTTGGGCAAATCAGATCATGTAGCATATGGTTTTTTGTACATGATAAGTATTGAGTAAATATATTTCCCCCTTATTCTACTTTATGATAAGTGCCACAATTTTTAGGTCAATGTCAACTTGTTAACATGTAATTATATCCAATGATTACTAACTTTGTAGACTTTTTCCTTCAGACTTAATAGAAATCATTTCTACTTGGTAGGTAGAAATATGGATTCCAATGATTTAAAGCTACAATAAATTTGCCCTGAAACCCTAGAGTGAAATTTCTCCAAACGAATGGTAATAAAATCTCTATGAGAGAGGATTTCCAAGGTCTGAACTCAAAGTTTCTGAAGTGATGTGGAGGCTTTGGCATTTCCTCAGTAATTGACCCCTAAATTGCATCAAGTGCACATGTACACTTGATTGCTTTGCCTCGCCATTTTTGTCTTTAACCATCTCAATGTTCTTTTCTGAACAAAATGCAAACCTGTGCTTCGAAACATGAACTGATTTTCTTTGCAACATCCAGAGGGTCTGGAGTTCAAAGCCTCTTTCATGAGCTCATCTTAGGGAACACTGGAAATTATTTCCAAACCCCATACAGGATGAGTTAGAAAACTATCTGGAAACATTTGATACCTTTATTTCTATCATTATGCAGTCACTTAGGTTGAATCTACAGATTTTTAGATCCTTCCAAAGGACATATTAACTAGTTCAGAGGGTTATTTAGGCATAAAGTGAGATGAAGAAGTACTTTCCAATTATCAACAATACACAAAAGCTATATGAGGGACAGATATTGTTATTTCATAGGATGCTCTTATTCTTTATGGTTCCTTTATGGTCACAAAATGGCTGCCACAGTCAAATGTCACATATTCACCTGGTCAGTGTCCTAAGAAGGAAGGAGGGAAGATTTTTTCATAATTTTCTTTCATTTTATCAGGCAAGAAACCCCATGCCAGTAGATTTCCCTTAAGTTTTTATTGGCAAAACAGTATCACATGCTCATCTCTAAGGGAGGATAATGGAATTGCCAGCCTCAGGCAAGCAGAAATAGGGTTACTATGATTGGCTTAGGCAAAAGAACACAATGACCTGCTTTAAAGATCTGTGATATTTAGGCTCTAGTTCCAAAAGCTCAGCTCAGCATTTTTGGTCTTCCTTACTTGTGGCTTCTTACCTGCTTCCATATGAATTTTTCCATTTAGTACTCCTTGAACATCATGACTTTGCATTTTGATTTCCTCTCTTAAATATATTTATCATTTCCAAAAAGGAAATATGGAAATATCAAAAAGTCCTCCCAATGGAATTCTGATACACGAATTCTTCCATGTTCATCTCTTTTCTGTTTCTCTTGTCCATCCAGAACAACATGGAATTGTAGGGAAATGCAATTTGGCATCAGCTGGACCTGAGTCCAAGTTAAGGCTCTATTACATCTTGGTTTGACTAAGTTACGAAACCTCTTTATATCTTGTTTTCCCATCTACAAAAGAAAGATAAAAATGTCTACCTCACAGGTTTAGTAAAAGGATTAAAAATTCCTGGCATATAGGAGGCATACAAAAAAGAATGATCTGTCTGTTTTTTATTTCCATTATCACGCCATGCATCTGTTTCTGGGGCTACTTCATTTCTAATACTGAATCCAGCTCTTCACTTGGCTCATTTGGGCTGGAGGCTGATTTTTTGTTATTGTTTTGGGGTTTGTGTGTGTATGTACCTTTTCCTGGACTTAACCCTATAGATCTTTAGGACATGTTCATTGCTTCCAGTATTCTGTTATTTGCCTGTTAATTTTTTATAGATTAAAAGATGCTCGAGCCCCTATATCCCAGTCTGAAAGACACAGCAACAAAACATACTTTGAAAATGAAAGAAGAGCATCCATATATTGAACATGTAAGAGAGGGCAATAAGAATCAGGGAAGTCCTACTGCTACCCAACAAAGGTTGGCCACACGGCTCACTGCAATGAGTAAACAGTCCCTGGCGACGTGAATAGAAACAAGGGCAGTAAAAACTAAAGATCAATAGGATCCAGTGTGGCCCGAGACAGTACAGAAGCAGAGATTAGGAGAAAGCCACAGGTCGAGAGAGAGGGACTTGGGCATGACCCAAGCCATGCTGGTAAGTGAACTATGGAGAAAAGTCCTAGAAATCCCAAAGATATTTGTATTCTGTACATTTTCTCTAAAACATAATGAAACATGTATAATTAGTTACATTTGTTGAATTTCAGTGCAATTTTTAGCATAATCTTTTATTGGTATATGTATGGTTATGACCAGTATTTATTTATTTTTGTTCTCATTTATAAATTCCCAAAAGAAGACAACAGTATCTCTGGAATATCCAATATGGCTCAATCTGGAGCTTGCTGATTGTCCCTACCTGGGTTTGCCTGCAACCTAGACCACCAACAACTGGGGCAAGGCACAGTCTCACAGGAGTTTACCTGTTCTCACATCTCATGGAGACTGCATTCAGAGCTTAACCTAGGAGCCAAGCCATCAGATACTTCTTGGTTGGACAGATTGGCCACTGGTTTCAAGTCCTTTGTGTTTGTGTTCCAGACTGTCTACTTGAATTCTACACATGCCAGTGTCAAGACTGTTCACTGAGCACTTGGCCTTGGCTAGTCTAAATCACTGGCTTCCTGACTCTTTGCATTGCCTGATGAAACAGCTATTTTGTTTTGATTTGCTTTCTTATGATTTGACACAGTCTTCTATCTCTATCCTTGGGGAGACCTGCTCTTATGGTTTTGAGGGACAACATTCCTTCTGGCTCCAAGTACCAGAATGCAGTCCTCTTTCCATCACTGACCAGGTTCCAGACTTCTCAGTCCAGTTTCCCTTACCGACTTCTGGTCACCAACAGATCCAGTCCTTCAAGGACCCTACCCTGAGGTTCCCAGTGTACCTCCAGGTCTCATTTCCAGCTTCACACTCTAAATTTGACCTGCTGGTCCCTCAGTTACAGGTATTATGACATGCTTTCCCAGATCCTGAGCTCTGTTTTAATGCATTCTCCTCTTTCCAGTAGTGAAAAATGGAGAATAGAAGAAAAAGAGGCAGCTTACTAGCACTTCCTTACTTTCTTGGACTCCACAGTTCTTGAGGGTAGGGCCCAACGCTGAGATGGTGAGGACAAAGCTCTGCAACCAGGTTGTGATTTAGAAAACTTCCCCATTTTCTGTCATTAGGGCTCTCAGCAATCTTTATTCTTTAAAACAAGTATAACTTCCAGATTCAGAGCATGATTAGTTTCATTTCTGTGAACTCCAGAAAGTAGCTTCAATTTCATCGAGTTTCATAGTAATAATAATAATAATAACAAACTATTATTTCAGGCTTAATTTTGTTAACTAATATACTCTTCATGCCAACCCTCTGAGGTATCATTTTAATTTCCACTTTACAGAATAGGAAACTGGGAAAAAAAGAAACTTACCCAAGATCACACAGCAAATAATTGTCAGACAGAATTCACACTTATACTTTCTGACTCCAGAGCCTGAACTCTTAAACATTATGCCACATGCTTAATGCATACCTGTGTTATGGCACTTGGTAGAAATACTTCAACAAACCATAGTTATGGATCTTGATGGAATTTTCTTAAAAATGTTTGGTGGAGATTTAAAAAATATCTTGGATATAAAAATAGGTAGTTTCTCCCTTCATCAAAAGGAAGATGTATGGAGAAGTATAATAATGCTATGAGAAAATATTTAAGTCCAATATACAGCTTACAATGTAAAGTTGGTTATATGGCCAACACTATTACAGAAGTAAGGGTGCTTCTGAGACCTTAAACTGAAGGAGAAATCCAGAGGGATGCTTAGAGTGTAGATCTGTGATACTGTTTCCAATGTGAGCTCTTCCCAGAAACACTTCTTTTAATGATTGTGATAGCTAATAACAGTCATAACTCCTCTTACATATATGTAGTACTTTATGGTTTATAAAGCACATTTATATGATTTGCTTTCCATTTTGTCCTCCCAGTAGTCATTTTCAAAATAACAAGTCAAACAGTTTATTTAATTTAACAAGCAAACTGAGGAGCAAAACATTTAAATGACTTGTTCACACCACATCAGTAGTGATTGACAGCATCAAGATTAATTCCCAAGCCACAAACCCTTAGTCCATGCTCTCATGACTGCACCATTGTCAAGTCTCAAATACTTCAATATCTGGAAATAAAATAGAATAGATTATTAATAGATTCCATGATTATTAATCATGGAGCCAAACTGTTTGATGATTAATTTAAACTTTACTACAGGAGTCTTCCTCTTCAAAGCCATTCCATGTCACTGTGAGTTGAGACCTGCTCTTTGTGTTATTGCACACCCCTTTCTGTTCAGTAGAAGACATCACACTCTGAGTTAACAAATGAGAGGTGAATAAGAGAAGGTATTTTCAACTTCGAAGAAACTATCTTTTGGACTATACGAAAAAAGCCAACAAACAAGAATAAAGAAACAGGAAACTCAGTAGGAAAATGGCAAAGGACTTCAAGGAAAAAATTTAAAACAGGGAACTTAAATGACTAGCATTTGCAGGGATGTTCCAACCCACTGGAAATGCATCATCCTCGTCAGTTTGGAAAAAAATGAGATAAATGCATAAATGCATGTTTTGGTGAAGATACAGGGAAAGGAGTCACATGCACTCCTCAGAGGAACATGAACTAGCACAGTCATTCAGAAAAATAATCCTTGGTGAAATGAACATATGTGTACTTTACACCCAGCAATGATGCATTTGGGTATACATTCCAGAGACGTCCTCAGTCAGTTCCATAAAGGAAGAGGTATTGGAATATTCTTTGCAAGCATATTATTATCAGGTCAGAAGAAGATTCAACTTTAATGAAGATGAATAAAATGTGGATGATATGCTCAATAATATATGATGACATAGCTAAAAGCAATGAATAGATCTAAACAGTAATATGAGGAAATCTTGGGTTGAATGGAAAAAGAAAGACTTAAAGTCTAAATTCATTTATGTAAAGTATAAACACACTCACAGATGGCATTAGAAATTATCAAATCTATCTAAATTTAAAAGATGAAGTTTGGTTAAAAATAGGGTATTGGGGGCTGGGGAGATAGCTCAGTCGGTAGAGTGCTTGCCTTGCAAGCACAAGGGCCTGGGTTTGATCCCCAGCACCCCCCAAAAAAACAAAACAAAACAAAAATAGGGTATTTACACAATCCTAAAATATTCCTCCATTAATTGCTTATTAACCATAAAGTGGAGAAATTTAATATACATAACCAAATGACAAAAATATCCCCAGTTTTAGGGCCAACCTGTATCATGGAACCCTAAAATGACATACTATAAAAACACAATTAAGGTTATTCCTGTTCAAAACTGAGAAACAGTTTATAAAATAATTGTCCCATACTTCAAAAATTTCAAGGTCATGAAAGGAAAAGCAAGAATAAGAAACTGTTCCTGACTGAAGGAGGGTAAAGAAAAATGAAAAATAAGTGTAGAGAGTGATCCTGCATTTGGATCTTACCAGAGAAAAATTATAATAAAAGGAAATATTGGAAAATTGAGTGAAATTTGGAAAGGGATGGTGGATTAGATACGATATTGTATTAATGTTAAATTTCTGATTTTGATAATGATACTGCTGTTATGTTAGAAAATATTCTTGTTCTTAGAAAATATATGCTGATATATTCCAGGGCAAACATCTGAGGGATGGGATTTGACATAGGGATAAAGGAGAAAAATAATGCAATAAAATCAGAGTGGGACCTTGCTTGGGCTGCTTGATGATGGTCTTGAGTCATGAACTAAAGAGAATAGTGGCCTTTCCTCTCTGGTACAAGTTTAGAATATGACCATGGAGAGAGATACAAGCCCTTTGCATAGAGAGTAGCCTGGATGTGATTCTGAGCTGTAAACTTGTAATTGACTTACTGAATCTTTCCCTTTCCCAGGCATTTCAGGCAAGTAGCTGGACCCTGGATATTTCCTTACTTCAAGGATTTTAACAGGGCAGAGAACAGCAGCTATTTGAAGACAGTTATATCTTCCATCTTTGTAAAAGCTAAACCTAATGAGATTTAGCTGAGGAGTACCTTTAAAGATACTTAGAGAGAGAGAGAGAGTTCACTTAGAATAAAAAGGTCAGAGAAGAAAGAGGCAATCTAGGGCAGGTGGGCTCTGAACACAAAGCTTCCAGCCCCACCATACAGTTCTATGTCCTAATTGGGCCAGAAAAAACCAGGTGCCTGGGAAAATGGATATCTTAAAAGTGGACAGATAAGCGATGACAAGATCTCCCTGATAATAAGCTGCTAGGTAAGACACTAAGAGATTTGCACAACCCTGGAGGGGGCTTATTAATAACTTACATTTCCTGCTGGGTCAGATAGGTGGGAGCTCAGATTTATGTTTAATTTGATTGCAGAGACAAAAAATGGATACTTCTGCATTGGATTTGCTGATTAAAATTCCAACCTGCCTCAAATGCATGCTCCTATTTATAAAACCACCATTTGCTAAGCTGCTTTTCCAACCATATAACTGCATAATACCCTGTAAAATACTGTCACCACTTGCATCATATGATCATTTGATGCCATCTTTAGCAAAAGGATGTACGAGTCACTTTTATTAATTTCTTAGGAAGAGAGGCTCCAGTGCATGGTTATTCAGAAATAACCACTCACTGTTACCTTTAGCTTGTTCCAAATCCCCCTCCCTTTTTTTTAAGTCAAAGAACATGTCACTCTTGTAGAAAAAAATATGACCCTAGTATAACTTCTATTGTCTAAAGAAAGCTCAGGTGGGCAATAATAGAAAAGGAAAAAAAAAATGAGAGGGTGTCAGTGCAACTAACCCATGTCATGACTTCCAAGATAAATTTAAGGAAAGGAAAGGATGTACGTTTCCTTCAAAGCATTTAGCAATTTTAGAAATAACGATTGTTCTCTTTCTCCCCCTACATGAAGCAAAACAACACCAACAAAAAACATATCCACATCTAATTCTTAATAGTGGGGCACTGAAGCAAATAAAAATTAATCCTATGAGTTGTCAAAACTGAGGTGAGTGAAAAGTTATCTTCGTGCTAACTGAGTGGCAGGAGAGGGAGAGAAGAGGAAAATTATACATGGTAGAGAGAGAAAGAGGTAGATGGATAGTTCTATTGAATGAAAGAGGCAAGTTTCTCAGCGCGCTGAGGAAAATGACTATGTCCTGGCAGAGGAAAACTTTTAACATCAATCTGGATCATAAAGTGTCAACAAAGGTTCAGATATGTTCTCTGGACTGTGGTAATATGTGTGCATGATCTTTCTCAAGTGGTAAGTGAACTCTTTGTCTACAGGCGTGTGAGAACAGAGGGGTGAGATAACAAGCCCAGTGAATCGCAGGTAACTGAAGCATCTTTCTTCCTGGCAGATTTCTAGTATCTTGCGCTTAGACCCAACCTGAGAGCCTGACCTGTCATCCCTAGGATGGTTTAGCATAGTGCTTCTTAAACTTTCATGTGCATGCAAATCACCTGGGGTCTTGAATAAATTGCAGATTTTGGTTCAGTATGTCAGAGGTGTTGCCTGAGATTCTGCATTACTACCATTTCCCAAGTGGTTCCAATTCTGCTCCTCCTCAGATTACATTTTGATTAGCAAGGGGCTGGAATACATAGTCACACCTAGATAAATAAATCCAGAGATATGCAATATGTACAAACACTAATTTTGACACCTTGGGTACAAAGGCATTCATTTATTTAATTATGTAGACAAATTTTGAGTGCATTGTCTTAGGAAGGGCACTGTACACATACAGACATGAATACAGAGAACACTCACTCAATAGGACTGATCTTTGCAAATGGACCTTAAATCACAAAAGTTTTTTTTGCTTCGCCAACGCATTCCATCTTTCTCCAGCATTAATCTCTATGATGACCTTGTTCTCCCAAAGAAAGTTCTCAGTTACAAACTGACTTTAGAATGAGTAGTTACCTACCTGATGTTATTTATGTGTGGCAGATGATCCCAGTATCCTAAGGTATTTCTCTTCATCGTCTGAAATTCTTAAAATTGTTGCATAACATAGAGGAGAGAACATGAATGTTGAAACCAGGAGGCATGTGTTCAAAGGTTGACTCTGTCTCTTACAACACAATTCTAACCTCTTTCAGCTCCAGCTTCTGCATTTGTAATATGGTAACAGTAAAATGTCCTGCATGGGAATGGCTAGTCACATAATTCAAACATCTGTTGTAGCTTGATTGCC
Organism: Sciurus carolinensis; assembly: GCF_902686445.1. NCBI lineage: Eukaryota > Metazoa > Chordata > Mammalia > Rodentia > Sciuridae > Sciurus > Sciurus carolinensis. Next base: position 51,000,622 of record NC_062226.1, on the reverse strand, counting down.
TGAAAAGAATATGGAAATGAAATTGATTCAGTACCTGGAGTGGGGTGATTCTCCATTTCTAACAAGCTCCAATTAAAGGTGACAATGTTAGTCTTGAGACCCATTCTTGAATAAACAAGGAAGCAGGACACTCTAGTTAAAGATCTATCAGCACAAAGGTGATGGTGAGAAGCAACAGAGTGGGTTTGAGGAACAATAGCAGCTCAAAATGGTTGTGTCATGAAGTTCTGGGAAGGCCATGGTGGAAACATGCAGCAGAATTTACAGACTCTCTTGAGAAATATGGGAAAAGACATATGTGGCAAATAGTGGACACACAGAAATGGCTCATTTTCTCTACCTGTGTGGCTTAAAATTTGACCAGTTGGAAATGAATAAAGGGAATACTTAATGTGGGAGACATAGCAAGATGCTTCATTTTACTCGAAGCCCAAATGTACTTAATTCATGGACTTCTCCAAACGAAGATACCTCCAGATGATGATTTTATCTGCCTCAGAGGAAGAAGTTCATCCCCAGGTTCACATGGAAATGCTGAAACCACTTCAGACAGAAGGGCAAGTATCTTACCAAGACAAAAATGTTGTGAGTTAAATGAGATAATATAAACAGTTCCAGCATGGAACTTAACAAATTTCTCTTCTCACTTTGAAGGAGGGGGCCCTATCTGTATTGTGACTTTAATACTTTGGACAGATGACTTACACCCATATATCAAAATACTACTCTTAATTACTTTAAATGATGAAAGTTTTATTAACTAAGACTATATCTCTCCTAAAAAGAAAATATCTCCAAGAGGCTGACACTTGTCATTATCATATACCCTTCCATGATAAATACATCTCAACCCAACGAAGAGACCCTGATGATGTATGAAGATGGGGGACATATCAATGAGGAAGATGCAAAACTTACCAGTAAAGAATTCTTTATTTATTCATGTTTCAAAATGTCAAGGATAGATGCCTTAAAAAGCAAAAATTTTTTGAGTGTCCTCAAAATGACCTCATAAGTATGCAGTCAGCTGGCCCTCATTGCATGCATTCATTATTCAGTTATTCTTCAAAAAATTTAATTGAGCACTTAGGATGTGCCAAGCATTGTTTAGGCAGCGTCGCACAAAGAACAAAATAGTCTCAGACTTCAAGGGTCTATTAATAATGCTACAGAAACTATCTGTCATATTTTGCTCCTTTTGTGAAAGCAACAAGACCTAAGCAAATTTGACAAATGTGAGAGAGATAGCACAATATTTAATTTCACTCAAGGATGGAACTATTTAGTTCATGGACTATTCCACATGGAAAAACCTCCAGATGGTCCTTTTACCTACCTGCCAATTCTGGATGTTGGTGCATGAAACATTTGCTGTAGCATTTTTGGTAATTTTTGGAATCTCTTACAACAAAATTATATTTTAAGAAATCCCCTGTGTCAACTATTGCCACAATAAAGCTATGTGAAAAGCAATTTCCAAATGCTGCCTAGGTTTGGCATCCCTGGGTGACTACTCTAAGCTGTGTCACTGGCAGCACTAAGTTGGATTTGGGTCTACTCCAAGTATGTTCATTCTGGATCTGGGCTAATGGGGCACCAGCAACCTAGGAGAAGCTGTTTTCAAGGCAGTGGCAATCCACATCTGCAGACACATTTCAAGTCTCTATGCTTGCCTGATGTTGCTGATGAATCATGTGATCGAGCCCACTGTCAAGGGGAAGGGAAATGAACTCTTTCTACCCACCATGTGGCTAAACCAGTACATGGTCAAGCCTAACATCAATGGAGGAGGAAGAAGGAAGGGGTGCATACTTTTAAAGTATCTGTCACATCATTGAAACCAATGGAAAAATCTGAAAAAGATACCCAAAAAGATTGCAATGAAAACAAAATAGTGCAGAGTTGTCTTATTGTAGCTTGGGGAGGGTAGGTGTCTGGGAAGATTTCCTAGAGTAGGTTATATTTGTGCTAAGCCTTAAAGGATGAGGAGATTTTTGTCAGCTGTACAAGATAGGCAATGGTGTACAAGGTAAAAACAAAAATAGAATGTGCAATGGCACAGAGGCCCAAAAGAGCTTGATTCATATTGGAAACCAAAAGCCATTCCTTATAGACATAAAGTGAGAGTAAATACAGATGCTGTGCATTTGCATGGTGGCAGGTATGTGGGTTGGAAAGTACCTAAAATGGCAGTAGATGATCCTGGAAAGGTAAGTAGAGGCAGTTTATGAAGGACTTTGAACCTCATAAATTCGAGTTTGACTTTTACCTACAGAAACAATTGGGAACAATTGAAGGGTTTATAGCAGTGGTGTGATTTGAGATGATTGATGTTTTGGAAGATCACTATGGTTATAAGAGGGAAAATACATTCAAGGTTGTGCTAATCAGCTCTCTGTTGCTATGACAAAATACCCAAGTAAGTCAACTTAAAGGAAGAAAGATTTGTGTTAATTCATAGTTTTAGAGATTTCAGTCCTTGGTGACTTGGCTTCAGTGCTTCTGGGCTCATGGTGAAGACAGATAGATTATGGCAGGGAGCATGTGATGGAGCAAAGTGGATTACCTCATAATGGACAGGAGGTAGGGGGAGGGGATAAAGGTGTGAGAGAGAAGAGTGGGGAGGAAAAGAGACAGGGACAAAATAAGCCCTCAAAGGCCTACTTTGAAGTGAACTATTTCCTCCAACTGGGCTCTACCTCCTAAAGTTTCTGCCACCTCCCAGTAGTTTGTTAAGCTATAAATCTATCAACAGGCTATGTAATGGTTAATTTGAATGTCAACTCGATTGGATTAAGAGATGCCAATGATTTAGAGGCTTCTGGGTGTGTCCGTGAAGGCATGTCTAGGAAATTATTGGAATGTGGGACAGTGAACTGAAGTGGAGACCCTCCCTAAATGTGGGCAGCACTGCTCAATAGCATGGTGGCTTGGATGGAATAAAAGTTGGAAGAACAAGGAAGCAGATGCAGATGCAAGCTTGACTCTTCTCCAATGGGTTTTTGATTGCTGCTTCCATCATCTGAGGATATCAGACTTTCACTTCTTCACTCTTCCAAAACAGACTCTGCCAGTGATTCTCCAGGTAGTTTCCAGAAGCCTAGGTCTCAAACAAGGATAGCATTGTCAATCCTTCTCATTCTGGGGCTTCTGCCTTTTGGACTGAACAACTGCTGGTTCTTCCAGCTCTCCAGATGGTCATTGTGCACTATCCAGCTTCTGGTCATGTAAGTCAATCTAATAAATCCCCTTTTTATAATCACACTTCCTGTTGACTCTGTTTCTCTAGAGAACCCTAATACAGCCTAATCCACTGAAGGTGTCAGAACCCTCATGATCCAGTCACATCCCCAAGGCCTCTTCTCTGAACAATGCTGCACTAGAAACCAAACCTTTAACACATGAGCTTTTGGGGGACATCAAAAGAGGATGTCGATTCTGGGAAGAAGGAATGTAAAATTGCAGTTGGCCTGGCCTCATTGGTGACCTCTACCAAACATTTAAAGAAAAACGAACACCAATCATTCTTAGACCCTTCTGAAAATTGAAAATGAGGGAGGACTTTCCAACTAATTTTATGAGGCTGGTATTACCCTGAAACCAAAATCCAGACAAAGACACTTAAAAAAAAAAAAAGTACAGGTTAGTATCACTTGTGATTACAGAAGCAAAAATCCTGAATGAAATATGAAAGATGAAAAAAAAATCCAGTAACATATGAAACTATGATGGAGGTAGGATTTATCCCTATCATTCAAGGATCATTCAAATATAAAAAAATCTATCAATTTAATACTCCACATTAACAGGATGAGAGAATAAGCCTCACAATCATCACTGATGTGGAAAAAGCATTTGACATAATTTGACATCCTTTCATGGAAAAAAATACACTCAGAAATCTAGGAATAAAAAGGAATATTCCCTGCATAATAAAGGACATTTATGAAGAAGGCAATATTAGCATCATACTCAATGATAAAAGGTTGAAATCTTTCCTCCCTAGATCAGGTACAAAATAAGATTGCCCACTTTTATCATTGCTATCCAACACTGTATTGTAAGTTTAACTGAGGAATTAGAGAAGAAAGAGAAATAAAATGTATCTAAATTTGGAAAAAAGAAATAAAACTATTTCTGTTCACAGATGATCTTATACATAGAAAATCCCAAAGAATGTCTCCCCGTGAAACTTACTAGAGGTAATAAATGACTTCAGTGAAGCTTCAGGATATAAAATGTTCAGGATGTAAGAACACACAAAAACCAGTTGTATTTTTAGTATAATCATTATTTAAAACAGTATGAAGTTTCCTAAAAAAAAAAAAAAACCAAAAAACAAAACTAAAATAGACCTACCAAATTATCCAGCCATTCCTGAGCATATATCAGAAGGAAATGAAATCGGTATATCAAATAACTACCTGCATACCCATGTTTATTGTAGCATTACACACACTACCCAAGAAAGGAATCAACTGAAGTGTCCATCAATGGATGGATGGATGGATAAAGAAAATGTGGTCTATGCACAATGGAATATTATTCAGCTATAAAAATGAATGAAGAAGTTCTCTCTTTTGACACAACATGGGTGGGACAGGAGGGCATGTTATTCACTTACATAGGCCAAGAATAGAAAAAACAAATACTGCATGTTCTCAGTAATATGTAGTAGTTTAAAAGGTTGATTTCATATAAATGGAAAGTAAAATAGTAGCCTTAGAGGCTAGGAAGGGTAGAGAAAGTGAGGATAGAGGGGTTGGATAATGGGTACCAAAATACATTTATAACAGAGGAATAAGTTCTAATGTCTCACTTCACAGTAGAGTAATTATAAGTCTGAACAATTTATTATATATGTTATGAAGAACTAGAAGACAGGAATTCAGAGAATTCCAAAACAAAGAAATGCTAAGTTTTAAGGAAATGCTAATTATCCATATTTGGTTATTACACATTATGTTTATATATTGAATTATCACACTGTACCCCATAATGTATAATTTTAACATGTAAATTAAAAAAGAATTTTAAAAAGTTGCATTTTTCATGAGAAATGACCAACCTGAAAAAGAAACTTAGAAAATAATTGCATTTATAATTGTATATAATAGAAACTAAGTCTAAGGAGGTGAAAGTCTTGTATACCAAAAACAACAAAACATTGCTGAAAGAAATTAAAGAAGTAATATATAAATGGAAAAATTTCCTGTACTCATGGATTAGAAAGCTTAATATTGTTATGATGAAAATATTACCCAAAACAACACACATACACACACACGCACATTCAAAGCAATCTCTTTCAAAATTCCAATATTCTTTTAAAGAAAAATGGAAAAACTTATCCTTAAACATGTAAGAATTGCCAAGGGCCCCAGACAGAACAAAACTGAAAGAAAACAGAGTTGGAAGACTTACACTTCTTGATTTCAAAATTTAGTACAAAACTACAATAATCAAAACAGCTTGGCACATGCAAAAGAATACAAATACAGACCAATGAAAGTCCAGAAATAAGCCCAAACATCTATGGCTAATTGATTTTTGACAAGGGTACCAAGACTGTTCAACAGGGAAAATACAGTCTTTTCAACAAATGGTCCTAGGACAATTAGATACCCACCTTCAAATGAATATTGTATCCCTACCTCACACCATATGAAAGGAGGTGAGGAAGAAGATCATATGAGTCTCTGTGCTTCCTGTGAAATTTTCCTATTTTAACCTTAAACTGCTTCAAAACATAAGTCAAACAAAAAAGAAAAGACCATATAAGATATTGATGCACACTACTAGAATAGTTAAAATAAAGGAAGGTGGACAATAACAAGTGTTGTTAAGGATTTGGAGCATCTAAAAAATCTCACACATTACTCTTGAGAATTGAAAATATACACCCACTCTGGAAAACAGTTTGGCAATTTTTTATAAAGTTAAACATACATTTACCATATGACTCAGCAACCCCACTTCTGGGAATTTATCCAAGAAAAATAAAAACATATGTCCATAAAAAGACTTGTTATGAAATCTGCATAGCAGTTTCATTCACAATAGCTCAACACTAGAAACAAAAGTCCATCGACTGGTGATGGAATAGACAAGTTTTGCATAAATGTACAATGGGAATATTATTTAGAAATAAAAAAGAAATGATTTACTGACCCAGCTTATGTGACTCCCAAAAGCATTATTATAAATAAAGAGCCAGACACAAACACCTTATGCTAAATTATTTAATTTACATAAAATCCTAGGGAAAAAAAATATATTGACATAAGCAATTTAATTTTTACCAGGGGACAGAGTCAGAGAGGTTACTGACTATAACAAGAAGCAGGGGAGTTTTGAGGGGCACTGGAAACATTGTAAGTCATGGTTGTGGAGGTGGCTATGTGATTATTATGCATTTGTCAAAACTCACCAACTTATTTCACTAAAAATTGGTAATATTATATGTAAATTACATTTTGATAAATATTTGAAAAGCATTTTAAGAAAGTAAAAATGAATCAATGATTTAAACACAAGAGCTTATACTTTAAAACTCTTGGAGCGCACAGGGGTAAATCATCATGACTTTGAAATTAGCAATGGATTCTTGGATATGAGACGAAAGAAAAAAGTAATAAATTGGACTTCATCAAAATTAAAAACCTTTCCCCTCCTTTTTTTGATGCACTATAATTATACATACTAGGGGGACTCTTTATGCCATAAAGAGTAACAATTTGATCTATCTCATTCCCCCGTACCTCCCCTTTCCCTCCCATCCTCCCTCTTCTTAAAAACTTTTCTTGCATCTAAGGATATTATCAAGAAAGTGAAGAGATAACCTATAGAATGGAAATAAATATTTTCAAATCATAGCCTGATAAGGGTCCAGTATCCAGAATATAAAAGGTACCAAAACAATTTGACAAAAATTTTTTTAAATGGGCAACCGACTTAAGAAGACATTTCTTTAAAAAAGACATGCAAATGGCTGATTCACTTACGAAAAGACTCTGCATATCACTAGTTCTTTCAGGAAATATAAGTCAAAACCACAACTACATATTACTTCTACCCCTACAATGCTATCATTAAAAATCGGGGAAGAGCAAGTGTCAGTGAAGGTGTGGAGAACCGGGAGCACTCATACATTGCGGGTGGAGGTGGATGTGGAAATGGTTCAAAACGGCTTGGCAGTTCCTCAAAAAGTTAAATACCAAATTATCCTATGACCTGCCAATTCCATTTCTAAGTACCTACCCAGAAGAATTGCAAACAGCTACCCAAGCAGATATGTGTGCCCATGTGTTCACAGCTGCAGTACTCATCACAGCCAAGAGGTGGAAATTGGCCAAACATCCAACAGATGAATGGAAAGACAAAGTGTAGTGTACAGGTACAAGGTAATGGGACTCAACCACACAAAGGAATGAGGTACTGATGCATGTTACAGCATGGGGGTACCTAGAAAGCATTATGCTGTGTAAAGAAGTCCGACACAAAGGACCACATGTTCTATGATTCCATTTACATGAAATGTCCAAAATAAGTAAATCTCAGAGAGACAAAAACAAAACAAAACAAACAAACAACAACAACAACAAAAACCCAGACTAGTAGTGGTCAGGGAACCAGGGGGAAGGAGGAAAAGGAAATAGAAAATAACTGCTTGATAGGAATGGGCCTCATTTTGGGGTGTTGAAAATGTTTTGAAATTAGAAATGGTGAGATGTTCACTTTTAACATGGTTAGTATTCGACTCAGTAAATTTTTTCTTAAAAATGATGCTGATACTGGTGAAAGATAATGATCTTAAACTACACCAGAGGCAGTGACAAAGGGGGAAACGAAGCAGACCCTGACAGTGACTCATGACAGGGCTGGACAGTGGAGAATGGGAGAGAGAAGGAGTAAAGGGGGTATGGAGACTTCTCCCCTGGAAGAGCTGATGCTCTGTAATTGAAGATGGGAACATGGGAGGAAGACAGGTTTGGAGTGTGGGGGCAATGCGTTCAGTTGGGACTAGAGAATTGGAGGTATCTGTGAAGGTGTGCAGGTGGAACTGAGTCACAGTATGTTGGACCTCTGGCCACTAGAATGTGGTGGAAAAGAAGAGCTATAGGATACTCTGGTGGACAGACCTTACTAGTAAAACTCCCTCCTGAATCAAAATGTTGATTACACACAAGAAATCACTACCTTCCTACTAGCACAACACAAGATCCTTTTAGTAGATTCTGGTTTGCCATTTCATTGACTAGTGAAAACTGATGATTCTATCTTAAGAATCCATGCCAGAGCCAGTTCTGACATCAACCTCTCAGCATTCCGCTTGAACATCACATCTGTCAAGGCTGACGACAATATTTGGTGGGTTGGCCTCCTAGGGAAAAGTATCTATTTTCCTAGAAGTTCCTCCCATTCCAGAAAGTTAGCCAGAGCAGGGTTCCTCAGTGTCTCAAAGCCACAAGTTTGTTGCTCTGAGCATACTCAGAGTTAGCCTGAGAATCCTTCCACATCACACACACACGTCAGTGTTCTCAGTTTGCTGTTGTCTTCATTGACTTAGCGTCCACTTCATTGAAAGTCGAAGCCATGAATACCCCAGTAGAGGAAACACTTCCTTTGCTGCGGGGCTCCTGAAGCAGGGACACCAACTCTCTAAATGTTCACCACCCCCGTCCCCCACTGTGTTCATGCCCCATAAGCTTCAAGTTTGGAATCCACCAGAAACGTCAACTTCACCAAAAATAAACACACTGTTGTAAAAGTGTGCTAAAGGCATTCAAGAACTGAGGAAGAAATTAAGAATCTTACAGATAGAGCTATGCAGTACCATCTGGAAAACATTTGCTAGTGCACGGGAAGGATAAATGAACTGCAGGTATACATACGAATGTAAGTTTTTTCTCCTTTTCCTGAATCCCATTCTCTCTTGGGCTGCTCCTTAGTCTTCCCAGAGATGCTACCTTGTAGACCTGCCTTTGCAAAGCTCGCCCTTCCCAATTTATTCTCTTTCCTCTTTTGTAGCTGATTTGGGGCCACATAGCCCAGATGGTCAGTCTGGGAACAGACACAGGCTTTTTCAAAGATGCAGTATTGATTCCCTGTAAACCCACAATAACTTCTTTCTTCTACCTCTTCTTACTCCAGTTCACAAGGCTTTTAATCCCCACTGAACACAGCATGTCAATATGGGTCAGAGGATGGGCCACAACTCAAAATCAACTGTTCCGATCCGGGAAGCTTCGCCTGGCACAAGCAGTGTTCCATGAAGCAGGGTCTGGTGCCATTGTTTTTTACAAGGCTCTCACCAGCTGGCCTTGCTATGCTTGGCTAAGAATTAGACAAGGGAGGGAGGATCTGGCTTGAATAGGAAGAGAGACAAGGGCTGGCTTTAAAAGGTGACACCCTAAGGACAAGCTCGAAGGAACAGGGAATAGGCAAGGTCCCCCACAGAGGTGGTTCTGCTTTTGTTGAAGAACCAAGACAGGCAGGAGAGAAACGAGTCGACACGTTCTTCTCTGGCCCGAAGACAAAACCAAAATCAGAGGAGCACTGAATTCAGTCATTCCCATGGCACTCGTCCCTGCGGCTGTGGAGCTGGGGAAACCTCCCGGGAGGATGTAAAACAGAACATTTTGGTTAAAACTTTGATTTTCACAATAGGCATGGGTAGCACAAAGATGCTTAGAGTCATTAAATTTTCTTCTGGGAAGTTAACTTTCTTAAACATTTAAAAACTGTAAGTCACGCTGTAAAAATTATAAGATACTTTTCAATTGTACATACTAAATATTTATTGATATTATTCCATGCCTGTTAAAGTAGAGTTCATCAACCATAATAGCCTTATAAAGAGGCAATTTTATAAATGGTCAGGATCACCAGCTCTAGAATCAATAGAGCTCTGCCACTCACTAACCATGTGCCAAGGAAGTCTTTTAATCCCTCTATGCCTTATTTTTCTCATTTGTAAAATGCAGAGCGAGGGTGATAACGCTATCTACAATGAGAGTGAAAACAACATGAAAAACATTTAGCATAATGCCAGCACATAAGCACCTTTACTTCATAAAGGTGATACGTTATTATAGTAACTACTATTTTTTTCTTTTCTTTTCTTTTCTTTTTATTTTTATACCAGGGATTGAACTCAGGAGTGCTTAGCCATTGAGCTCCTTTTATTTTGAGACAGGTCTTTCTAAGTTGCTTAAGGCCTCGCTAAGTTGCTGAGGCTGGCTTTGAACTTGCAGCCCTCCTGCCTCAGTCTCCCAAGCTGCTGAGAACCCAGGCATGCACCACCGTGCCCAGTTAATTACTAATGTTTGAGGATTTAGAGTTCTCATAAAGAATACTAATTCTTGCACCTAACCCAGTCAGTCCTTTTTGTTAAAGTGGGCTTGAATTCTCTAGCATCCTTACGGACTATACTATATGCTAAATGATCTTTTACTGGGCCTGGTCCTCCTGTTTCTTAGTTTTTGCTTCTGGCATGTTGTCTTGTAGAGTCCCTCCCTTTTTTGACTCTAATGGAATCTCTGTCAACTAATAACTCTTCCTCCCTCACTCATGAAGGAACCTAGAAAATCATGTGTGTTAAATCAGTAGGTTTACATTTCTACCCAATTCCAAGTAAATTGAGGCTTCCAGACTGTCCTGTTAAGAAAAGTACATGAGCTTTATGACAGTTATTTATTTCAACCTGAACAGTAGTCTCTTGGACAGAGAACATTTTCACTGAAAAAGCAGAGTATAGGACTGTGCAGAGAAGGGATAGAAAGTGCAAAATTATGGAGAAGCAAGGGCCTGGCATGTTGAGAAAGGCATAGATATTTGCTCTGGCTGAAACATAGATACTGAGACTGGAGAGCTGAGGCTCAGTTCTTCAGTGTTAGTTAGGGCCAATAAAAATGACTGAAATTAGAAGCATTTTCAATATTGTAGAGGCTACATTATGTTGTACAAGCATGATTTCTTACCATAACCGTATTTGATCTGTAATGTAACTGTGCTAACTTCATCTAAATAACTGTCCCAAAGCCTGTCCAGGTCTATTAGATTCCAAATGCTGTGCTCGTAACCACCATCCTATACTTTGCCCTGAGAATTAGTGTCTATGAAAATTGTTGTGGCAAATTGTGTGGGCAGTGGGGATCCATGGGATGTTTTATTTTTTTTATTTTTATATTTTTTTATTGTAAACAAATGGGATACATGTTGTTTCTCTGTTTGTACATGGAGTAAAGGCATACCATTTGTGTAATCATAAATTTACATAGGGTAATGTTGGTTGATTCATTCTGTTATTTTTTCCCTTCCCCCCACCCCTCCCATCCTTCTTTTCCCTCTATACAGTCCTTCCTTCCCCCATTCTTGCCCCCCTCCCTAACCCTAACTCTAACCCTAAAACTACCCCTCCCACGCCCCATTATGTGTCGTCATCCACTTATCAGCGAGATCATTCTTCCTTTGATTTTTTGAGATTGGCTTATCCATGGAATGTTTTAATTGGAAAAGTGGCATGATGAAATTTATTTTTAGGACAATAAAATGATAAATGATAAATTATAGAGGAGAGAGGTTAAAGGTCGGGAAGACAGTATAGACATTCAAATTAGACATAGGAAGGACCTAAGTTAAAGCTTTGGCAGCAACGGTAAAGAGGTGGGGAGGGACTCCAGAAACTTTTCCAAGGTGGAAGCAATAAGATTTGTGACCATCTGGATGAGGAAAAAAAGGAAAAGTAGGGTAAGTTACCTGAGTTTCTAGAACAATGGATTTTATGGCCCCCATCTATTTGGAATGGCATATCTTGTTTTGTCTTCTGGGAAAGAGAAATGTTAATGTTATCATTTTAAAGGGGGATATCGGCAAGCAAGACTGGGCAAAATATGATTGTTTGGTGCAGGATTTCTCAACACCTTGATATGCTATTGTGTATTGAGACTCTCAAAGGGTATAACACCATATGCTTTGGAGTAGGGTGTCCATAGATCTGGGATAGCCTGGAGGTAGAGGTTTGTTTACCTCATCAGATATTTGATGACAGCATTTCTGTATTTGCTATAGTATCTGATCAACTTAGTACATGTTGCTGAATAATATAATTTTGAAATTCTGAACCTGGTAGCAATGCATCAGAATGAGTTGGAAATACAATGTGGATGAGAACTAGAATACATCCACCTCTGGGTAGGAACAATTTGCTCTATGTATAAACTGTGTCATCCAATTCAAATTGGTTAGCATTTGGAACCACTGGAATGAAATGTTCACCAACAGAAAAAAAAAAAAAGTCAGAGGCAAGATTTGGTTCATTATTTCACATGCCTTTGGAAGACTCAGGGGAGCCCAGGACTTCACTGGAGCAGAGGCTCAAGGGTTCAGAGCAAAGTCGACTCAGTTGACTGGGTACTTACTCTCCCCACAGGAAAACCATCATGCTGTTGTCACATCAGCTCTCGTACATTGGCAGGAATATGCTCGCAGCTGCTCAAATGTGTGGTTTCCCTGGTCATTCAGTAAAGTATTTGTGACCTTAAGTAACCCACAAGGGTTTGAATGCCAGAGCTGGGATCCCCTTCCTTTCTGGGTTTCCCTTCCTGGGAACCACAGACCAATCTGTTGGCCTCAGTTTTCATCTGTGTGGGGGTAAATGGCCACACTTGCTGTTGAAGACCTACAAAACCACCTAGTGCCACCATGGTTTGCTTGGTCAGCAACAGCCTTCAAACTAAAATCATCCTCATTTTTTTTTTCATATTCTAATTTAACATTAACACATGCCAAGCAGTGTTTTAAATGTGTAAGAGATGTTAACCTTCAACTCCAAGGCAGTGTCATAATCATCCCAACTTAATAAATGGGAAAAAGGAGGCACAGAACGTGAAAGCAGCTACACAAGATCACACAGCCTCACACAACAGAGATTCTTTCCATCCACAGGGTACTCAGAAATGGATCACATTACTTCCAGCAAAATTTCCCAAACTTCATCCACATACTGTGTATCCATATACTGACTTAAACATTATTTATTTAATGTATTTAAAATATGAATACACTTTTGAAACTTTAGTTTTTCTTAGAAGAACAGAATATGTAAGCGCACAGAATTGATGTAAATTTTTCTTCTAATCCACATGCAGATAAATTCATAATCACTTAAAAAATTTGTCCTTGGAGCTGTGGTGCAGTGGCAAAGCATTCGCCTGGCATGTTTGAGGCCCTGGGTTTGATCCTCAGCACTGCATATAAATAAATTAAATAAAAGATTCATTGACAACTAAAAAATATTTTAAAAATTTGTCCTTGTCCTTCCTAAAACACATTAACTAACCATCCGTACATACTCACTTTTCTTCTGAACAGTCTACATCACAAACTATAAAGTTAGGGTTGGGGATATAGCTCAGTTGGTAGAGTGCTTGCCTTGCATGCACAAGGCCCTGGGTTCAATCTCCAGCACCGTCAAAAAAAAAAAAAAAAAGACTCTAAAGTTATTCATTCCAAACATTAAATATATGCAAACATTGAACACAATTAACGTTTATCAAGTACCTGCTACCATGTTCAGGTCAGAGTGAAGTTGACCCTGATAGCCATAATCCACATGAATGCCAACCCTAGCCTAAGTGGAGACGGCACAAGGTGAATGGTCATTGCAGAGTAGACTGTCCTGTTCTCAAATCATGTCTTTTCTCCCAGAAGAATGTTAAGCCCTCCTGAATATTGCCATTAGATCCCCTATCACCAGTGGCAACAGAGACTTGAACTTCATGCTCACTAATTAATAAAGCACAATTATTAATGCCCATGGTGAACATAATCACATGGTGAATAATGGAAGGCTGTTCAGCAATCGGTGGCTCAATAACTACTTTTCAAAGACACAGTTACTGAGCCCCCACAATTGCTGGGCATCCTTCCATTATTTTCTTATTTGTTGGTAATTAATCTCCCCAGTAGTCCTGTGGGGTAGGAAACTGAGGTAAAGAGAGGCCGAGTAGATTGAAGAAGTTCAAGCAGCTGGCAGGAGGTAGCACTGGGGGCAGAATGGAGATTCGAGTGACTCCGGCGAGCTGCTCTCTCCTCAGTAGGAGCCTGGCTCTCTGCTTCAAGTGGAAAAAGACATGTTCAGAGAAGTGAAAACCATCTCCTGCATCAGGGAAGACACTATGATTTCTCATTATCTCAAAATGTGAGTCTTCTGCTGCCAATTGCTAAATTAAAAGGCAGTAACAAACTGTGACCACTGGCAAGAGACTGGAAAGAAGGGCTTAACATCACTAGGGTCATTACTCACCCCCACAGCAGATCCTGTGAGCAAGAGTTGGTGAAGACCACGCTGTCATCCTCCACTCTGACTCACAAGTTCCCAGCTAGAACATGGCCAATTGGTTTATGTCCCAAAGGGTTGGACACCCGTGGGTCCAGCAGCTGCAGGGTTGTTCATCTTGGCTCCTCCACAGTGGATTAACAAGTCATGCCTGGGAGGAATTGCTGACCAGACCCTTGACAATGTTCAAGCCCCACTTAACACTCTCAGACTGAGAGTCAGGAGCTGGCCTGCTCTCAGGGAATGCCCAACCTCTGAGGGCCTCCGCCTGTGTGAGGCTGGAGGACTGGCTGCCACCTGCTGACCCGCGGACATTGAGGCTCCATGTGCTGAGCTTCAGCTGCTCTCCCAGCACCCGGAGTCCCTTCCTATACTTGGTCATGGAACCAGTCTCTGCTGCAGAAGCCCTTCAGTGCTCTGCAGAGAGCGTCATGTCCAACCTAGAAGTCTCTTCCAACAGGCAGGGAGTGTGTGGATTTGAGGGGTCTGTTTCCCAGAGAACTGAGATTTCATTAATTAAAAATAACTAAAAAACACCCTTTGCCATTTTGAATTTCAGTAGGAGTAAATGCAACACAACTTGGGGAATGGTGAGGGGATTTAACTCCTGTGTGAACTAATATCTTAGGCCTTCAGTTTTATCCCCTGTATATAATGATAATTATTTCCTTTATGTAGGAATATTATAGGGCTTAAGGACTGAACTGGTCCATTAGCTCTCAACAAATATTGACCCCTTTGTTTCTTTTTTCTTGCATATCCTTTATACTTTGAGACCAGAATTTGGTATGTGAATCTTAACACAATTAAACATTACAGTCTCAGACAGATGCATGGTGCATGCCTGTAATCCCAGTGACTGGGGAGGTTGAGGCAGGAGGATCTCAAGTTCAAAGCCAGCCTCAGCAAAAGCAAGGTACTAAGCAACTCAGTGACCCTGTCTCTAAATAAAATACAAAATAGGGTTGAGGATATATCTTAGTAGTTAAGTGCCTGTGGGCTCAATCCTTGGTTCCATGATACATATATATATAATCTCAATTAATTCAATACTAAACTTTCCCCTCACTATCTCTATTCTAGAAATACATTTTTCCTTCATTCTCTTTTTCAACCCCCATGCCCAAGAAGGGAAGAGAGGTGGGTAAAGGTTGTATGTGGGGGTCTCAGAATGCTCAGATCCTCTGGAAGAAAAAAATAAACTCACAAAAAAACCTGAACTTTATTCTCTGAGTATGGTTGTTCTCTGAACCACAGGACTCGGCTGCGAGGAGACTGGGTAAGAATGCCTGGAGACCAGGGTCCTTTTCATCAGTACACTAGGTATTTGAACAAACCCCTTCCCCTTAACCTAGGAGTGTTTAAGAATGGTAATAGCTAATGTTCATTCAGATGCCAGACAGTCTTCAAAGCATTTAACATGTTTGAACACTTTGCCCATCTTTACAGAATTGTTATCCTGCTATGATCTCCATTTTATAGATGAAGATTTGAAGCAGATCCTCTAGCTGCTAAGTGAGGGAGCCCTATGTGAACCTAGGCAGTGAAGTGCTAGTGTCCATCCCTCTCCCTCCATCACTGTTGCCTGCTGTTCAAGAGATGGTTACATGTGCTTAGTCCATGGTCAAGGCCTCTCCCTGTTTTAGAGATGAACAGACACATGTGCTCTGCTGAGCTAACCTCTTGGAGGTCACATGGGAAGACAGGTGAATTGAGTTCTTTGGGCAAGGGGAAGGAAGGGTTGGAAGGAAACCGCCACCCTCCAACTTTTGAAGGAGATGAGTGCCTAAACACAGGTGTTTCAGAGACACCGAGCTGGAAGAGTAAAATTAGCAGAGACTTGTAACACTCTGCACATGGAGTGGGGAGAGGAGGGAGGCAGGAGAGATTAGCAGACTACCTGTTATTATAAGCAAAAGATGGTGTAAAAGACCAGAAAGCAAACTGGCTGTGCTTTTGAGAATAAGAACTAGAGGGAGCGTAAGGTCTTTTCCTCAAGACTAGAAGAGAGGTCCAGAATTTAGTCTAGAAGAGAATTATTACTACTTCTTCTTTTTTTTTTAATTAAAAAAATTTTTTAATTTATCTTTTAATTTTTTACAGACTGCATTTTGATTCATTGTACACAAATGGGATACAGCTTTTTGTTTCTATGGTTGTGCACGATGTAGATTCATACCATAATCATTCATGTACATAGGGTAATGATGTCTGTCTCATTCCACCATTTTTTTAACTATTTCTTCTTAATAATTTTTATAATCTGGTTTTGGTGCTGGGTTCTCCATAGTCATGTTAGACCTGCAGTTAGGGAACCAGCTAAGCAGGGGCATAGAAAGAAAAGGTAAGAGGGAATGTAGGAAGAAGATGCTGCAATTCCAATTTACATTTAAGCTTTATGTCACTTTAAAAGATGAATTGGTTTTACAGTTTGATACTGTTCCCATTTTGACTTTCTTATGGGAATGGGGGTACCATCCTCTTGCAGGTCATGAAGATCTTAAACTCTTAGTGTATTCTTTGGAGTTCTCCCATTTGTGAGCCTGAGCAGACCAGAGGAGGGGGCCAGCATCATTCTACACAGTCACTCTGAGGTAGGACTCAACCAAAGACAGAAAGGGAAACCTCAGTCACCAGCGCACCATAGCCGATGGGGAGAGGCACAGAGAGAAAAATGCCCCCAACAGAAATGATTCCACTGACCAAAAAGCAGGACTATGACAGTAAATGGGAGCCTGGCAGACAAACTTCTTGTCTTCGCAATTCTGCCCAGGTTCAGCTCTGTTTGGAGCTTACATGATGACATGGTTGGATGCAAGCAACACCTTTTATCTGCCAATGAAAACACTAATTGAATACACGGCTAATTTGGCTCTCTCTTTCACTATAAGAGAAGCACTTATTTCCCTCTCAACTTCAGTCAGATTTGAATCCAAATTTTATCAATAGAAGATTTGTCATCAATTTTCCCTGAATCTTTCCAACAGACCCTCTGAATTTATTTTACTTTATATCTGGCATCCTCATTTTCTGGCAAAAAAAAAAAAAAAGTAGTAACCTTGGGGAAAAACCATGCCATAATAAAAATCCTAGTGTTAATAGTGAATCTCTCAGATATTTAGCACTTACTCTGTGCCAGAATCCGTGATAAGTGATTTACATTCATCATCTCAACTGATATCAAGATAAAAACAAGAAGGTCTGCCTTCATGGTTATCTCCATATTCGTGATAAGGGGACTGGGACTTAGAGACTGGAATTGGGATTGGGACCCTGAACTCTGACCGTTCCTCTCACCTGTAGGCCATATGGACTACGGTTCTGCCAGAAGTTTGGGTCTTCCACTCAGGAAGTTACTCGGCCAGAGCTGGCCCACACGTACCCCTTTTTGAACTCAACTTCTTCCTGACAGTAGTCCTTTCTGAACTCGGTCCAGATTCACTTATGGGTCACCTCTACCTTCTGTGAATTGGGAAGGCATTTTAAATGCCAGGGCCACATTCATTCATTCTAGCTACGGCACTTCTTTTCCTGAGGACATGCTATTTTCATCAGGATTAAAACAGTCTTTGGCAATAAATATTAAAAACCACCCAGTGAAAAGAGCAGCTTCCTCAGAAGCTTATGAGGATTAGAATTTTTAAACAGGTCCTGCTTCATATGACCACCCCTCTTCTCCATCCCTTTGTGTGCTCCCACATGGGTGTGCTTTCAGCATCAATCAGATGTGGTGTTTTGCTCAAATCCGTTCATACTAATTGTCTGCCCATATTGCTGCATGCTCTGGATAGAATGGACAGGGGGAAATAGAACTTACCCCTTCTCCCACCCCTGGGGGGATTCAGATTTCTTGTGCTTGATCTTTGTTGGTGGCGAGATGAAAATACTTGCTATACATAGCAGCTTTCCTCCTTCATGTTCAACGGTTTCCCTGATGATGGGGGACCTCAGTCATCCTCTTTGTTACAAAGCCACCCACAGAAAAATCAGACCAGCAAAAGCCAGGAATAAGCTATTTCAGGCTGTAAGTCATTGTGTATAGTGATCTAGCAGAAAGACTTGGGGAGGTTAATCATTTTCAGTACGGATTGTGGTTCCACTGCTTTGTGATGTGAGATGGTGATCCCCAGTTTATTCATCTGTAAAATGATGATGATAATACCTACCCATAGGGGTTGTCAGGAGAATTAAAGGAACTATATAAAGTGTTTAACGCAAGGCTTGGCACAGGGGGATACTCTGTGCCCTGCCTGTCCACCTCCTCCCCTCTCTGGCTGCCAGCCTGAATTGTAGGTGAGGCATTAGTTATCATGTTCTTAAACATCCCCAAAGACTTGTGGTTTCTGCATTAAAAACCACATTCACTGTTCCCAGCTAATTGGGTGTCCTTGGGTCTGAGTTTCTCCCTATGAATATATGAACTTGGGATTTTAAAAATGTATACAGTAATTATATTCTTGGACAAATGGTACATTTTCTAGAAAAGCACAGAGAATTCTTTCAGTACTTGGAGCTGGATAGGAATTGCTTGATATATGGGTAGCAACTCACAGTAACTAATGATTTACAATAAATACTTCAACAAAGAAAAGTCTGGGTAAACTCCATATTTCATCCTTCTGCCAATGAGCTACAAAAAGGTTTGCATCTTAAATCAACTGGTGGTTGTACCCCAGAAGGATGTGGTCTAAATAGATTTGTGTGACGGAGCAATTACTCATCGTGGAAAGGATCCCTGCTGTCATTGTGGCTTCTCACTAAGCAGCCAGTGAGTGAGCAGTTATGGAATTACAGAACTGATCTCCTGCCTGCTGCCCCAGTCTTCCTGAGCCATAGTCACAAAGGGTGCTTATCAGGGAGACCCAGGAGACCCAAAACAGTCAGCACTTGTGGCTGGAAAGATGACAGCCACAAAGGACTTTTTTTCTACCTCTTCATTTTGCTCACTGGTGGCAGGAGACTATGAATACCCCGAAATCAGGATCCTGGAAACTCGAGTGCTAGAGACTGTGGGAAGATGCAGAGACTCCAGTTTGGGGTTAACAGACCTAGGTTGGCATCCCAGCCCTGCTACTCACTGTGTGATCTGGAACAATAAAACTATATTTCTCTGATTCCATATTTTTCTAGCTGTAAAATGGTGGGGGCAGGGTGATGATAATTACTAATTAAAAGATTCTCAACTAATGTGCTAGAGAATGTTATTATATCACCTTATATTAATGATGGTTAATCTTTATGAAGTGTTACCAAGTGAAAGGAGCAGTGCTAAGCACATTAATAGCCTTTGCTCAAAACTCCCCACTTCTGTATAAGGAAACAGGGAGAGAGGTCTTAACCGACTTGCCCACACAGTGAGTATGGAGCTAGTGTAGCAGAAACAGGATTTAATCTAGGTAGGTTAGATCCAGCCTGCCTTATAATTGTCAAAGGGAAGAAATATACCCCTAAGAAAAGCTTATGGAGGAGTCTTTCTGGCTAGATCTCATTATACAACATATGGGGTCTCTATTCTCAAAGAGTTTATCCAGGTTTGCTGGAGAATAGGAGAGACATCTCAGAAGACAAACAGCACTGACTATAGACTACTAGCAACCAACAATAACTGCCTCAAAACTCAGCAAAGACTGCAAACTGGCTTCAGGGCACACGAATCCCTTTTCTAGCAGCCACTTTTTTGTCATTCTTAAATGTCACTGTGTTATAACGTTAAGACTCTGATTTTGAATTAAAGGATGGAGACCAGCTTTGGCATAAGCAAAAAGGAAATATACATGCCAAAGAAACAGTTAAATAGTAAAATATGAGATTCCCCCCTCCATGCACCAAGAAACACTTCGTGGGAATAACGGAATCACAGTTGAGACAGGAAGTTATGTATGAGAAGGCTTGAGGAAAGCGAGGAGGGAACACAAGTTTGAATTACTGTGTTTTTTATTTCAGAAGGGTCATCTGACCCGAGTAGATAGTATGAAGAATCTTATCTTGGTGTCCAAGAGCAGAGGGCACCTTTTTGACCTGTCTCTCCCCATCCCTTGCTTTTATGGCCTCACCCTCACTTTTAAATAAATAACAAAGTGAAAGTGTGGAAGTACATCTCATAGGTCACCAAGGGCAAGCTGAGGGCCAGTGGAGCAGCCCCTTGTTTCCACTGTGCAACCTGCCTTGCCCCTTGTCCCAGTGATGAGTGGGGTGAGGATGGGCAGAAGGCACCCGAGAAGCTGCATATTTCCATGTGGGGAGCTCTGTGCATGCATTACAGTGCACCCAAGGCCCTCCAGAGAGTCAGCCAGGTCTGCTTGGGGAAGGAGAATTCTTCCTGCAGATGAAGCCTGGATGAGGTGAAGCTTCACAGGAAGGGAAAAAGCCCATGGAGTCAATTAACTTTCCTTTCCTGTTTAATTTATTCTTTCCTAACCTGCCATGCTGAGAATAAGCATAGGTACCCCCAGGATGTCAAGGCCCTGCCTTCTTTTCAGTAAATCACATGGCAATCAGAAATAGATCCACTGTGCTGCTCTGAAAACAGGCAACTCAGTCCACCCCTGGATGGCAGTTCTGGGCTTGGTGAAGATTCATCTCTGCTCCACGCTGTCTGCGGGCCTCATCACTAAAGGGGTTGTGCTAAGCCATCCTCTTCAGAGCCTTAAAGGACTATTCTGATGTGAATTGGGACATTAGGTAGACATTTCTCTTATTTGTGAGGTCTCCAGCTAAGAGTCACCTCTCCCAGAGAAATCAGGTTTCACAAAGTAACACAAACCCTGATCAAGCACTAAGATATTTAGTTGAGCAGTATCTCCCCAAATGGGGTTTTTAGAACACTAGACCTATAGTATATTCCCAGAAAAATGTACTTCATAGAAAATACAAAACAATGCGCCTTCTTAGTTATATATAATACACATTAGTATACTAAAGCTGAGAATACTGTTCATAGAAGTTTAACCAATCATTTCCACAGTTCGTTTGTTTAAGGGATTCTTTTGCTTTTCAACATCTAGAGCAGCCCTCAATCCTGCGTTCATAGCCCATGCTTGGATAATTGCTGATGGAATCCAGAAGTCTTGCTCCATTCAGTACCACCCTCGCGAGTACAGAGGCAAGCCTCTGCTTCTCACACCAGACGGGTAATAGTGATACCAATAACACTGCCATCCTGGGCCTCAGCCACATGCTGTCCATGTATGCTGACAAGCCCACATTACCTCACCAGAAATTAGAAGGTGTCTCAGAGCAATACACAGGGCCTCCATGTTAGAAAACCAATTCGTATTTTCTTATACTGCAAGATATCAATTATTTTTTCAGTAAAAATGATCAACGTAATACTCCTTTGAAATCAAAACAGTGTAACACTAGCAAGATCCACAAATGACTCAAGGGCATGGTCAGAAGGAACTTCACTGCACTTACCATGAAAACAAACCCTTTGAGAAAGGTGCCATTATTAGATCCATTTTGCAGAGGAGTAAACTAAAAGTCACTTCCTTTGGTCTTACTGCTGGGACATCACAGAGTTAGAACTTGAAGCCAGTTAAGAGTTCACACTCTTAACTACAGAAGGGACAAGTAGATGATGGGGATTACAGGTTGGTGTGTTCACAGTGACTCCCCTGGGAGGCCACAGAAATGCCTGTCCCCCTGCAACCACCCCACCTTCTAGAAGCAGAGCTGCCAAATACTTCCTCAAGATTTTTCTCTCTTCCCTGCCTATCGCCTGTGTTCAGTGGTTCCAGAAGGGGTTGACAGCAGGGGCTGGCTGTCTTCTTGACAATAATTAGCTGTGATCTCCACACACATCCTCCGCCTACCTATAGGCCTGACTTCATCTGTAACCTACTCATTCATAAAGGGCCCCCACTTAGAAGTGCTCCATGCTTGGTTTAATGCTCTTCTATTCCCATCTTGAAATTCATAATAGCTTTTGAAAAGGAAGCCTGCTCCTTTCCTTTTGCCAGGCCCCACAAATTAGGAAGCTCTCATTCTGCTGCCTGTTTGTTGTTCATTTTATATTTGTTGAATTGGATATTGTGGTAAGAGAAGGATTTAGTGCAGAAAATCTGTACAGGAGGGAGAACAGTCACTGCAGATGATATATGGCAACCAGCCAAATGATGGAACATGTAATGCACACTCACATGGAACACCATACAGCAGCACAATGATGCTTCCAAGACTAACCTCCAGCAGTTAGCCACATATCCACAGGTCAGCCAAAGTCCACTTCTGCTCTCTATCCTTATGGTGAGCACCCCATTTTCAGAGAGAATTCACCATGATAGGACACACCGCTTTGTATCATGAGTTTGTTTGTTTATTTTTACCAGGGATTGAACCCAGGGGCGATTAACCACCGAGCCACATCCTCACCCCTTTTTAATTTTTTCTTTTGAGACAGGGTCTCACTAAGTTGTTAAGGCCTTGCTAATTTGCTGAGGCTAACTTCAAACTTCTGATCCTCCTGCCTCAGCCTCCTGAGCTGCTGGGATTACGAGCATGCTACACTGCACCCAGCTTCATGAGGTTCTATTGTGGGCTATTAAAATATTTGTGACTAGTGAAATTGTGTTTTAAAAAATAAAAGTTGTATGAACCCTGATATTCATTGAGATGTTAGTAAGAAGACAAGAGAATGACCCCGGAATGTTCAGAAAGAGAGGTATGATTAAATAAACTGTGGAACATCAACTTGATGGAATGTACACCAGGAGTTGGTGAACATTTCATATAAAGGGCCAGACAGTAAATATTTTAGGCTTTGCAGGCCATAGGGTTTCTGTCACAACTGCCAATTTGCTGTTGTAGCATGAAAGCAGCCGTAGGCAATACAAAAATGAACGGACATGGCTGTGTTCCAATAAAACTTTACTGACAAAACAGGCAGTGGGCCAGATTGGGCTGGAAAGAAATAGAGTGCCAACCCCTAGTACCAACATTAAAACAATGATTATGAGTAACATTCAATGAGAAAGAATTTGATGGTTGTGAAGTAACACTTGATATTTAATGAGAAAGAACAGGATATAAAAAACTGCATATCCTTAAGAATTACAACTGTATATCTGTATATGTCTGTGTCTATGAAAAAGTCTAGAAAGAAAATGTATATACAAGTAGTAGCTAGGCTGAAGAGTCAGTGTTCAGGGTGATTTTCTTTTCCTTGCTCTGGGAGAGAGATTTTTCTCACCCTTGATATTCTTTCATATACATAATGCTGAATATGTATAGAATAGATACAGATACAGACTCCTATTGACCAAGCCTCTCTACCAAGCACTCAAAGGATGAAAAGGAGCGTGGCTTACATTCATGAGATCTTCATTTGCACAATAGCCTTTGCTTCCCAAATCTTTCACCTTTACCTTTGGAGGTTTCCTTCTATTGGCCTAACACCACACAAGGCAGGACATTTTTTGTTGACCAGAGCTCAGCTGAGCCTATGACCACTATGTTGGTTGGCCTTTTCCAGGGAAACTGGGCACATCATTAAGCCTTTGAGACTCTGCAGTGGGGAGAGGGGAGAAAGAGAAGGGACATTCTTTAGGAAGGAAAAAGAACAGTGCTAACTCTATATTACCATGAATCCTTCCGGTTAATAATTGAACATAAGCTACCATGAATCTGTGTATGAGACCACCTGCCTACAGGACTCTCTTGTTTTGTTTTCTTTTATTGAACTATGGGGTGGTCTCCATTAGTGGATTTCACTGGGTTCAGATTTAGTCAAAACCATTATTATATTTAAATTTGTTGAGCTGGAGTTTTATAAGGGATTTATCCCCAGAGGAAATCAACTTGGTTTTATATATGTGTTCATTTCAAAATAGTGTCTTGTCTCATTAAATCCTAAAGAATGAAGGATTATAACAAAACAAAGCAGGCACTGCTTTTATTAAGCAAGCCCAACAATGTGCTGTGAAGACGATGAGTTTTCTTTTCGTCCTTTGGGACTTCATAACTGAACCTGAGTTGATGTAAAGAGTAGATTTCTGAATGAGACAAACTTGAAAACAATATAACTTTAAAAAAAAAGAAATGTAGTTTTTCTCTCTCTTTGAAGAATCTGATATTAAATGAGAGATCTTTTCTCTACTGCTATAGTCTGTTGGCTATTACAATGAAATAATTTCCCAAACTATATCTCTAGTTATCGGTTGTCATGGAAATAGTTGTGCTGCATCCAAATTTGAGCATTAAAACTTTACAATAAAATCCATAGAGGGGAGAGCGCTTGGAGAAAAGTCTGTTTAATTTTAATCTGTATGCATCTGATAATCACCTCCAAGAGACATGGTTACCCCTCCCTTCCTCCATAGTTGATCACAGTGTCCAGCAAATCTGAAGGCCCTCTTTCATATAAATTGGTGAACCTAAGAAATTATCTCATAGCACAAACTGGGACAAAGACATTCAACCACCTGGCAATCCCAAGAGAAAAAGGCCTTAGGAAATAATAATAATTAATAAACATGTCTTGTGGGCTTGCTGTGTGCCTATTTCTGTGCTAAGGTCTTTATATATGTTAGTTTGTTCAATCTTTATGGTGACCCAAAGAATAGATGCTGATATGGACCAATTTTTACATGTGAAAAATAAGGTCAAGTGTTTTGCTTAAAATCACAGTGTTACTAAATTTCTTTCTTTTTTTTTTTTTGCGGTGCTGGGGATTGAACCCAGGGCCTTGTGCTTGTGAGGCAGGTACTTACCAACTGAGCCATATCCCCAGCCCAGTGTTACTAAATTTCTGAGCAAAGAATTAAATTCACACCTCTAAGACTTTTCTTTTGTTAACTAGCCCACTTTGCTGCTTAACCAAAGACTAAGATCTTGATGATGGGCAGTGAGCACTCCTAAGTACCCCAAGGAAGGGTTCTCCCCAAAGAAGTTCTATTATATGGAGGGGGAGAAAAATAAGTTTACATTATTTGCAGAATGTGAAATTATTCTGTGAAACCTAGGACCAGTGAGTTAACCAAGAGCTAAAGAGGAAGTAAAAATGGGAAAAATATGAACAGTCAGAAATGATGAAGAACTTCAAGATCTTATTCCCTGTTTCATTAAAGAAAAAAGAAAGAAATCTTAAAGCTATTTATCATAAAAAATGACCGGAAAGATGGAAGTGGAAACACATAGTCAGCTGGTAAAAAGCATTTTAATAGTTCCTCTTAGGAAATTGTGTGTGTGTGAGCATGTTTGTGTATACACACATGTTTGTGCCTATACACACATGAACATAGTTAGAAATTGAAGTACCCAATGTCTCTGGTTTAATAACAGACTATAATATATATAGTAGATTACAGCATATGCACATAACAGACTACATTTCTTTGATAGCTTAAAACATGTTAACTAATGAAATAAAAATATATTCTAATAAGCTTCCCTATTTACAGAACATATCACTTTAGTATATTCTTAATGACTCAGGGTAATCATCAGAACATTATGTATTATTCTATTTTTAAATCCTATTCTATTCTAATAATCTATTCTAATTCCTTTTTATTCTATTCTGAAATTCTGCTTTAGGTATCATCTGTAGAGGATTCTCTGCTCCTATAATACATGACACTAGACAATTTTTGAAATGTAAAGTTGAAATTTTGAGGATAGTCTATGCAGTGACCAGAAAATACTATATACTTTGTAGTTACAAAGACCTGAGATTGACACTGTATATTCTTGTGTAAGTCACTTAACTTTTATGAGCCTAAGCTTTCTCATCTGTAAAATGGGAACATATTTTATGCCTTACTTAAAGCAACTGTTGAGAAGATAAAAGGAAATGCCTATCAGGGGCCTGCGATACAGGTCAGTGCTTAGTGAATGGAAATTGGTTTTATATCACCTTCCTTTTGTCAGCATCCTGATTTCTTACCATTAGTGCTTTTTTATTATAGTAGAACACCAACACTTAATTGGATAACTCTATTAGGTGAAGACTGATAAGTCAGATGACAGCTAATAAAGTATACTAGAAATATGCCCTTAGTAGAATAAACAGACTCAGAAAATAAAAGGCATAGTTTTCCTGAGGTCAATTTTGACTGCTTAAAATCAGACTCCCTGCTCCTGAACTGTGTTCTGGGATCTTGAACAGTGATGATAAGCAGAATGTCTGGCATACTGGGTTGAAAAGGATGCTACATCTGAGTCCTGGTTCAGTGTGAATGAGAGCAGTGATTAATTAGTAATGTCTGTCTTGTGCAAGGGAGGTGGGCAGGGTGAGGTGTGTGACACATGTGCCACCAGTTTCTTAGGCTTTGCAAATCAGTTATCTTTCTAAAAATAAGGCATGTATACATGTGTGAATATAGCTGTATGTAAGTCCATATATGTGCATATAAATCCATTTATGTGCATATAAAATATTCGCTTTATTGAAACATCTGAATGCAGTGTGGATTTCAACAGGACACAGTTTTAAATTTCACTAACCACTGATCTTAACAGTTACATCAGAGCTCTCCTGGGCATATTCCATTACTTTAGGTTAAAACTTAAGTTATTTAAAAAGAAATTAGTTCCACACAATTTGAAAGTTGAATCCCCACATGATTACAAATCTCCTCTCATGGTCTTCTTGCAGTACAGTCGTGGTCAGCATTTTAAAAGACCTGCACAGATGAGGGCAAGTGTGTTTCTCCTTTAATTCCTCTTCTCTCTCCCTCTCTCAGGTCTGACTCTGGGATACCCCACCCACTTCTGGGTCTCTGCATCCTTCGGGAAGGGAAACTGGGAGAGGGTGAGGGTCTCTGGAGGGCTGTCTATAGTAGGAAGTATCTTTCACCTCACTCTGGCTTGGCTTGGTTCTATCTGCCACTGATGGCCTCTGCACATGGCTAGTCCCCATATGGCTTTGGGGGACAGGAGTCACCTTCACCTCACTACTCCACTGCTGAAGAATAACTGTGTCTACCATTGTCTCCTAGCACAATTCTATACCTCCAACCTTCTCACCAGATGGGGCAGTCCTCACTTGATAACATCTGGGAAGTACCATGGCTTCTACCTCTTGCACTGGAGCCAAGGAGAAGTTCTTTTATATATCCCAGTGGGTAGAGTAGGTAGAAGTTTACTCCTATCTTTCCCCCAAGCACACTACATTGTGAGACAGCTTGTAATCTACAGAGATCTGGGAAAAAGTCAAGCCCTAGACTCCACATTCACCCATGTCCTGAACTCCAGAGGATGCCTTGAGTCCTCCCTCTTACTTCCCCTCCACTCTGGTCCAAGCCCAGAGGAGAACCCAGAGGAGAGCCTTCAGGTTTACAGATCAGAGGAAACATGCAGTTGGGGTAGGAAGATGTTTGTCTTCCTTTCATTGGGAATCCCTTAGTCTCCAAGTTATTCTCTTTTATACTTCTTTATGCATTCCCTGGATACCAAAAGATGACATAAATCCAATGTTTCCTCACCCCCACCCTCACCTCCCACTCTTTGGATACCAAAATCTGTGGATGATGACATCCCTTAAATAAATGTTATAATTGCACATAACCTACACTCATTCTTCCATACCTTAAATCATCTGTAGATGTTTAAATTATTAACAATCCCTAATTGTTATGGTTTGGATCTAGAAAATTCCCCTCAAAAGCTGAAGAGATTCCTTAATGCAGGAAAGCTTCAGAGCTGTAGCTTTTAGGTAATAATGAGAACTGTAACCTTATTGATGGATTAATCGATTTGATGGATTAATAATTTGAATGGGTGATAGGTAGACGGGATATGATTGGAGGAGGTAGGTCACTGGGATCATGGCCTGAACTATTTCTGTTAAGGCCTCTTTCTCTCTCTTCTTCTGGCTGCCATGTCCTGAACTGCTTTCCTCCACGACACCCTTCCATCATGATACTCTGCCTCACCAAGGGCCCAGAGCAATGGAGTTGACCATCTGTAGACCAAACCTCTGACATCATGAGCCAAAATAAACTTTTCTTCTTTTGAGGTATTTTGGTCTCAGTGACAAAAAGCTAATACATTAATACAATGTAAAGGCTATGTAAATAGTTGTTATACTGAATTGTTTATGGTATAATGACAAGAAAAAAGTCTTTACATGTTCATAACAGATGCAATATATTTAAAAATGTTTTTTATATTCACTTGGCTGAATCCATTTATGCAGGACCCTTGACTATGGAAGGTCTATATGTTGTATATGGTCTATATATACAACTGTTGGTTTGCATTCTGGTGCTGGGGCAAACATCAGCAGTTCAGACAATCAGAAACAAAAGACAGACATAAAGTACAGAAGGCAAGAACCTGCATCAGTCTTTTGCCACCTCTAAGTATCCAACTTCTAAGATGGGGAGTCTTGTAGAAGATGGTACCCTTTGACCTGGACCACATATATATTTGGCACAGGAGCTAACTGTAAAAAGAGCTTAGATGGGAACCAGAAGATCTGTGAGCTGGTTTTGCCTTGTGCTTGTAAAATCAGCTCAACAGACTTGAGGGGCAGCAGCATCTGACTTTCTAAGAGAAAACATGGCTGCTGCTTCACTTCCGTCTTCCAATTCTCATGCAAAAGTCTCATGCAATTGTCCCCTGAATTCTGCTTAGCTGGGCTGACATGATATCAATATACCACAAGGCCTGGGCCTGCCAACTCCAGTGATTCCCACGATCTGTACTCACTTCTGGTCTTCTCATGTAAACTCTGACAGGGGTAGGAACTAGATGGTGGATAGTGATGGCAGCGCCGACCTCTTAGTACTTCTGGATGGGATCAAGTGTACTTGTTGAGAATCATTTTAAAAAGTTGTGTGGGCTCCTTCATTCTGCCTGTTCTCAGTTTTAGGTCCCAGTTACCAATTCCAAGTTCTACTCAATGACCCAGATTAGGTAAGATTGCATTTTAAATAAATCTTCAGGAAGAAAAAGGATCAGTACTAAATCATCCTAGCATAGGGTTAGCTATGTAAGTACTTCCTTCTGTCATCACCTGAAAATATTCATAAGTGCAATAGCTAATTTTAAAGTGTACATGACAATTTTACTAATTCAGATCTGTACCATAGATTGGAAAAATCTAGGCCAGTGTTTTTAAAATTATGAGGAGTGTAAAAATAATATCAAATAGATTCTTGTTTATTTTATCCATTTAATCCATTCCCTTTCCTAGAAATTTCATTTAAAGATGTCGTTTCATACTATTTTTTAGCTTGATTCTATTATGCTATTAAGGAAATCAGGATGCTTTCAGTGGGATATTGTTAGCAGGAAAAACATGAAAACATAATACTTTATTGATTTATTCATGCAATATCTAACTAACTCTAGAGTTTCAATTAGAAAGACACACTTTTCAGGTTATAAGTGTAGATGTGTAATTAATTGTGAAACTTATGAAAAGTTTATAAGTTTAAATGAACTGCTTGTAAAATGTTCTACATTGACTCCTAAGCGATTTCCTAAATATGTTTCACTTATAATTGATGTTCCATTCACCCATGTCCATTCACTACCAAAAAGTTTTGAGGCAGCTGATTTTCTAGATTTAACCTAATCCTATGCATAATTCAAGATAAATAAACTATAAACTATGTATGGTTTATTTTACTCTTTGACTAAATCTGTGTAAATATTTCCTCTAAGTACTAAATATTCCTAAATCATGGGAAATATATTTAAATTCAGGGACTGATTATTGAAAGTAACAGGAAAGAAAATCTACTACACACACACACACACACACACACACACACACACACACACATGCTTAGAAAAAGGTAGGAGGGAATACACTCCCAATTGTTGACAGCAATTCTCTTTAAGAAGAGAGAGAATACAAAAGGCATAGTTGTGTATTAGGAGAGATGAAAAAGGGCTTCTACTTGCAATTTTTACAAAGTACATGAACTGTTTGAGTATGTATTAATGGAAACAAACATGATTTTAATTAAAACACAACAGATTTTAATTATAAAAGGCATGGATGCTGAATAAAAGTAAATTAAACATTCATAATACTATATGCATATTAGTCATAATAATGAACTTTTCTATTTTTTGGCATGAAAAGATGCTTATCATGTATTATTAAGTGTGAAGCATAATGGTGCTAAAAAGCATGCTTGGGGAGTTGCAATTTTTAAGTTGTGTATCTACTGAGAACGTACATGTGGGTTTTTGCATATGTGTGTAGAGGAATTGCCACAAGGAAAATCCATACTTTAAAAATTAGCATGATCATCCTAGGGGGAGAGTGCAGGTAATCTTTCTCCTCCTGTGCTTCTCTTTTTCCTCCATCCTCTCCTTCCCTTTGGCTACCTCTTACTTTACTTTCTTTACCTTCTCCTTGTCCTCCTCATATATATTCTCCTTCTTCTCCATGCTCACTTGTCTTTATTTCCTTACTTTAACTTTAAATATTAAATTTAATATTACTTTTATAGTTTAAAAGCTATAAACATAAAAATATATGATAGATAACTGGCAATAATCATAATAGGGTTTAGAGAACCCCTATATGTCAGGCACTTCACATACATAATGACACTCAGTTCTTCCTAGTCCCTACAGTTTGGATCTTAAATGACCTGCAAATGTCTATGTGATAAGTAGAGGCTTGGTGCACAGAGCGGTGCTATCGAGAAATGATGGGACCTTTGAGAGGTGGGGCCTAATGGGTAGTTCTTAGGTTGTTGGGATGTACCCTTTAGAGGATTGTAGGATTCTGGCCCCTTCCTCTTTCTTTTTGCTCCCTAGATTCCTATGTTAATGATTTTGTTCCACCATGCACATCTGCCATGATACACTGCTCACTCCAGGTCTAAAGCAATGGAGTCATTCGATCATGGACTGTAATCCTCAAATCACAAACCACAATAAACTTTTCCCCTTTATAAGGGAAGGGGATGGGAATAGGAAAGACAGTAGAATGAATCAGACATAACTTTCCTATGTTCATATATGAATACACAACCAGGGTAACTCCACATCATGTACAACCACAAGAATGGGAAGTTATACTCCAGGTATGTATAATATGTCAAAATATATTCTACTGTCATGTACAACTAAAAAGAACAAAAATTTTTTTTAAATAAGCTAATCAATTCAGGTGCTTTACTACAGTGATGCAAAGCTGACTAACACAGTACTAATTATTGCTACTTAATACATAGAAAAAAATCCCTACAAGTCTTAGAAAATGAGTGACCTGCTCAAGTTCTTAAAACTAGAAAGAGAAATTAAATCTATTGATCTTCAAAGCTCAGGCTCTTTCCTCTATATCACAAAGTAGGGGCATTAAAACTTTTTACTTTTTAAATTTAAGGAAGTTAAGTGAAAAAATTGAAATTGAAGAGCCTATGAAATTCAGTATCATTTAAATAAGAATGTATGAAAGAGGACTTCATACATGCTTTTTTCTCACTAGTCTTTATTTTTTACTTGTTTCCTTGAAGAATTATAAATTAGAAGTTTACTTATCATGTACATGCATATACTTACCACACACTATACACACATGCATAAACATACATATACATATTTATCCATATTATATATATATATATACATATACACAAACCAAATACAAGACCAACAGACTGAAAATGAATACCTTCACATTAAATAATCATTATCATACAAATAATAGAACACTTTTCATTTTTTAAAGAATTACATAAATTGGAAGGTAAGTATAGAGTGTATCTGTGTGTATGTGTACAATCCATATAAATATTAATATATAATAATTAACATATTAAATATATATCAAGAAGGAATAATCTTATATGTGGATATATGATTTATATGGAGATAATTTTATATACTTATATATCTATATATCCCTATACATCTATAATACACACACACACACACACACACACACACACACACATATATATATATATATATATATATATACACATAACTAAGGAAGATATTCCAAATGCTAATAATTCAAATAGACTACAAAAGCCACAGCACCAGGAGAATGAGCTTTAGAATTTCATGCTCTGGAATATTTTCCATGGGGCAAAGTCCATTAGGTAAAAGAGAAGAGGTAAAAAGTCGTACTGTAGTAAGGCACATGGGCTCAGCATGGAACTCTGTCTATGCATTATGCAGTTGTTCTTGGTCCCCAATCCTGCCTTCTAATCTTCACCTCAGATCTCCTCTTAGGTATAGGGTTAATCCTAACAGGCATTTGTTATGGTTTAGATATTAGGTGTCCCCCAAAACTCATGTGTGAGACAATGCAAGAAAGTTCAGAGGTGAAATGATTGGGTTATGAGAACCCTAACCTAATTAACATAGTAATCTTTTGACGGGGATTAACCAAAGGCATGTAGTGTGAGACTGGGGGAGGTAGGTCATTGGGGGATGTGCCTTTGGGGTATATATGTTGTTCTTGGTGAGCAAGATCGATCTCTCTCTCTCTCTCTCTCTCTCTCTCTCTCCTTCCTTCCTGCTGTGTTGTCCTCAGAAGATTTCCTCTGCTACACCCTTCTGCCATGATGTGATGCCTCACTTTGAGCTCCAAGGAATGCAGCTGCCCTTCTACGGACTGAGATGTCTGAATCCATGAGCCCACAAATAAACTTTTCCTCCTCTAATTGTTCTTGTAAGGTCTTTGGGTCACAGAAGAAAAAATAATCAACTAAAACAGCATTTCTTATTTTACATCTGGTATTTCCATCATGTTATTATTAGCATGGAGAGTCACTTGTCTTTTCTGCACCAGCATCTCCTCCTACCACCCTTTTGGGAGCTGGAGCAAAGCAGCCTGCCTCCAGATCCTGAACCTCAGTCACCTCTGCATCCATTGGCTGAACTCCAACCATGGTCCAGACTTGCCTCATTCTAGTGATGCCAGAACAGAAGTAGTCTACACTCTCAAATCACCTGTTTCTCCCAGTGTGTCCCTAAAATCATGATTCAATTATTCTTTATCCTTCAGCTAAACCTGGTACATTTTCCCTTCTTCAGTGTTCTACATTTGAGGGATCTTTTCTGATCAATACTAGACTTTCTAACTACTGCTCATGTCTTTCTAAAATTTCTTCTGTCTCTTCAAAAAAGCATGTTTTCTTCTCTTATGTCACCCACCAAATATCCTTTCACTATACACCACAAAAATGAGGGTCGTTTCTGAATGACAATAATATCCTTATTATGCATCAGGCATCTTTGCTTATAAGGCAAGCACTCTACCGACTGAGCTATCTCCCCTGCCCTTGCATCAGGCATTTTTAAGGCAATTTATAGACACTAATTTCTATAATAACATTCAGAGGTTAATATGTTACTAGCCACAGTAGATAGACAAGGGGACTGAGGCACCAGATGATTGGCATATTGCCCAAGGTTCCACTTCCTGTCAGTGGTAGAGGCAAGATTGAAGCCAAGTCAACCTAGGGTCAGGGTCTGTGTGCTCAATGATGGCACCCCTCTCCCAATCCCTATTCATGAACTCTACATATTATATGGACTAATGCATGTGCTGACTGTCTCACACACAAAAGGAATCATGACAACGAAGGTATGATTAGGTCTCTGCTGCTTCTCTCTCACCAAATTCATTCTGGATCCTTTATCCTGGAACTTGACAAGAAAAAAATGTAAGTCAACAACTGCTAAAAACAAAATCAAACAAATGAATCCAGTCCCTTGCTATTAACCTGCCTTGAATGGTAAATGTTTACTTGTATAGCCACCTATTTGCTAATAAGGATGATCACATTACAGACTAGAAAGCATGTGTTGAAATATCTATGTGCCATGTATTATTCTAGGCATGTCCACCTGCATTAACTTATTCAATTCAAGAACATGAGCAGGTATGGCCATGGAGAATATAGAGATCTGGAGACAATAAGAGGAATGATATAGAAAAATAATATTAAATTTAAGTGGGAATTAATGCTGCCATTACTAACAGAAGGGAAAATGACATTATACATCTATTGTGGTTTAGATACTGAGCAGTCTGAAAAATCTGTCCACTCAATTTTGAAATCTATAACAGACTGACCCTCAAATCACCACTGTTATATATTCTTTCACAAAAGATTTGAGTGAGGACATGGAGCAAAATACATGGTCCAAAGGTTTGACATGATCCATTTGATCTGATATCAAAGTGGTGCAACAGAATGTAGTTAATAAGATCAAGACACAAAAGATGCGTTTCCCATGCTTGCTTTTAAAGACTATTTCATGCAAACCACTCGGCATTTCCATGGAAACATAAAGGGAACTCCGCAGTGAAGTGAGCAGGAGGTAACAGAGAAAAGGAAGAGAATTAGCAGCCTTGGTTACTGTTAATAATTACCTGGGTAGCAATTATTGCTTTTGGAAATTGCACAATCTTTTTAGCTGTCACTCATTAGTGACCTCACATACCACTTGGTTTGGAAACCAAAGGGCTTGGTTCATTTTATTTACAGTCAGAAAGCCTCCTACCAACCACCACCAATCCCAAGATACGTCAAAGTACCTTTTTTCTGATTTTGCTCAAAGAGTACTCACATGAAAGAAAAAGCCCAATCTGTTTAGCTTTAAGGTGTCTATTTTTTTTAAAATTGACCCAGTTTTCAGCTCCTAGTGATTTTGTTCAGGCTTAGAGAAGAGATAGCCAAATGCCTGGAGAAGCAGCTGTTCCTCAAAAACAAACTGGGAAAGGAAACAATTGCTCCTCTGCCCCCCCCCCCCCGCCCCCACTAGAGAAAGGCAAACGGTTCAAAAGCCATGTCTTTGAGGATTGTCTAACTTTCTACTTAGGAATTATTTTCCGAAGAGTTAAGGCCCTGTGGACATCCTTCTGTCCTGCAAAGGAACATGGTGCTCAAGAAGCCAAAAAGGTAGACAGAGCTAGTGAATCCAGCCTTTAATTAGCCGCATTTCCACAGAAACACTTTCCCATTTTCCCAGTTGTCTCTGTAAATCAATTTAGAGCTACTTGGCTTAGGCTCCAGGCAGACAGAGTGGAATCACAGTCCTTCAAAGAGGTGTGAGTTTCTCTCATTTATCATCCCCGGTGCTTGCTTCAAAGCCTAGTTGGAGGACTACTTAAAGAAAAACAAATCCAAACAGAAACGGAACTGTGTTGTCTGGATTTTGTTGGAAATCTTGAGAATGCGAAGCAGAAAATTCCAAGCCCAGACCTGGAAAGCGATTTGCAAGACCTCACAAAGGGCTTAGAAAAAATAAACAATCGCTGAAACTCACATCCACAAACACACATGCACACAAGCAAAGTGACCAGAATAGAAACGTGAACTTTATTGGAACCCACATTTGGCACAGGAATTGGTTTCCCGGCTTTGGCCTTCAGCAGTAAGGCTACTACTGAATTTTTGACAAGGCTGCCAAGCTTGACAGCCTAACTACATTCATTGGTTCCCACTCAGCTCTGTAAATGTTTAAGCTCTCTGTGGCATTAGGAATGTGATTATGTGATTAGAATTCATGGGTTCTCTGATAAGGAAAAACTGGAGGTTTACAGATTTAGAAAGAATGTGAAATGCACATTCATGTATATGTTTCCAGCTCTGAGGAACAGTAGGTCACTGATTTTAGTCACTACAGATAAGGGAGGGAGAAGTTTTAAGGCCAAGAAGAGGTCTAGTCCCAAAGCTTGAAGCATCAGTGCCCAAAGAGATTTTGGACTAGTGTTTTCAAGCGTTTTTCAGTCTGTGGACATCTGTTGACTTATTGAGAAACACCTAAGGGGCAAAGAAAACCCTTGTAATTCAGCCATCTGGTCATCTTCTGGTTCAAGCATCTGTTCTTCTTTACCCTCTTCCCTAGACCACCAGGCCAGTGGCATTCAATGTTTTTTGATCTCAGAAATATATTTTACTATGTCACCCAGGATATTTACCACATTTTCATAGATATTATAAAATAAATATTGGTGAAATAATACCCAAAGTTTTTTCAGAATTTTTAAATTCTATTCTATTTTCTTTAGTGCTTGTCATGACTCAGTAAATTATTTTTATGTCTCACTAACGAATTGTGTCCTGCTGTTTGAAAACACTGCCGTAGAATGTATTAACCTTAAGGGTAATTCTAATCACTCTCTATCCCAGTTCCTAACACTTGGTCACTTGATAAATATTTGCTGAATAAATGAGTGGTGAACGAACAAATGACCAAGTCAAAGCTGATATTCTACGTGCAGTACATAAAACAAGAATATTGGTCAACCCAGATAAATAATTTTTTTTTACAAATTAATCAGGAAAGATATAGTCATAAAATAAAAGGTAAATGTCACCCTTCAGTTGGTGATTTTAGGTAATTGAGTGAATATTATTACCTGCTCATTGGTAGTAGCAGTAGTACTACTACTAATAATAGCTCTGACCATAGCAATAATAATGATTCTCGCTTTTGGATCAGCTGCCATGTACAGTCGTTAGTTTCTGTTCCTGAAAAGCTTCTGCTGTGGCACACCTCTAAGGCGCTTCCCAAAGACCTTGAATGATAAATGGCTTGCAATTCTAATAGGTGCAATTATAGTCTTTGGCTGATCTTGAAAAGTAGAAATGACATCTATAAAACAGGCATTTGTCAACAGAGAAGAGGTGTAGATAGAAAGAAGTAGAAGCTCCCTCACAGTTATTACATAACTTTATTCAGGCCCTTTTCTTTTGTACCTGATCAAACATACTGTACCTTCCTGTGGAAACATCACCATGAGAGTACAGGAATATAACACATTGGTGAGTACATATTCTCTGATCAGAAGGATTTGTTTTCAAATCCTAAGCTCCTGCCACTTCCTCACTGCATGACATTGGTCAGGTTGCACTTTTTTTGTCTCAGCAATAAAATATGGCTCATTTAAGATCTATAGCATCAGGCCATTTTAAAGCAGAGTCACAAATGCAACTGCCTACAAGATCCTGGTGATAATTTAAATGAGTTCAGAGAGTAACAATCAGCAGTGGTATGGACTGTAAAAAACAGAGCACAAACTCCCTTAAGACATTCAAACTTGTATTTAGAAAACACTGTTCCAATCTACAGCCTAGATTTGCCTGCATGCCACCCGTTCTCAATTAAATAGGACAGTGATCATAAAATACTTCTCACAGTGCCTAGCACATAGTAAGCACTCCATAAATTGGAGCTATTGTTAGCTATTATTTTATCACATTTTTAAAACCTCTGGAACTATTTGCAGTTTGTCTTTAACAGAGGGAATAAATGGCCTCAGAATCACTTTGCATGCCTCAGTTAATGGTATCATTAAATATAAACAGGCTTATGCCAATTTTGTGATATAATAAGTAGAGAAGCCTGTAGGCGATTTTCTGTAGATGAAAGAATATGAATACACTCATGTTTGGTAAACCAGAAACATCCTTGGGATGCAGGGAAACCACAGGGGAGGCCTACGCTTTGGGGAATCCTCTGCCATTGTAATCATGTGTAGAAAGGCAGTTGCTTAAGAAAGCAGAGAAGAACAGATTCCTGCCAGGTGGTATGAAACTTCACCTGCCCGTCCCTTTTGAGGCAAAGTAAGTATTAGGAGGTTTTGGAATCGCCTCTGGGTACAGTACTCATTTCCTCTACTTGGGTGAATTTAAACAGTCTGAGCTTCCAGTGTCTCCCGTTGTAAGGATGGTGCTGCATTAGTGTTAGTGGTTCAAACAGTTCTGGGTAACAGCAGACGGACTCAGTACTTACCTTTTATTCCTCCCCATTTCCCGGGAATGATTTTAAATTGTCCTACCCCTCTGCCTCTCCCACCCTCTTCTCTGTCTCCTTTCAAATACCTCTCTGATTTTTGTCTGTCTAAAGTTGGGGGCAGGACAGCACCCAAAGTCTCATTTCCCCTGCTTGTGTCTCAGCCCTCCAACCCCTTTCCTGATTAACTCCTGGCCCAGATGGCTTCCCACCCTTCCCTCACTCCTCTGTCCTTCTTAGAAATGTGCCATTCTGCTTGGGCTTCCGCCACGCCTCATGGAGTCCATCACACTTACTAGAAAGCTCCCTGAAGGGCAATAAACCGTCCTGTCAAACCCAAGCCCACCTGCAGCACCTCGAGTACACATCCTCCTGTCCGGCCTCCTCCTTTGATTCCAGGCTTTGTAAATCTTTTACCACATGTTGTCAAAAGCCTGGCAGATCCCCCAAATCCTTCCTTGATAACACTCATTCTCTTTAAACAACCTGGCAGCACTTCTAAGTGAGAAAAAGCCCTAAAATAAAATACACCATGTTTAGTCTCTAAGGTCATTTCCTGGCTTTGTCCCACAGTTTCTGTTTCCTCTAACTAATCACCAAGCGACAGTCCTGGATTTATCGTGGAGGCTACTTGAAAGTTTGAGTGAGCCTCTCAGACCAGACTACACACCCTCTCCATCACTCTTGCTCCCACGTCCCGGCAATTTATCACTTGCTGTGATTTAGTGTAGGGACTTGAGGTACAACTGTAGCAGGAGCCAGGTCTTTGTCACCAAATCTATTTGGAAGGCAAAGGGGCTAAACAGCACAGTCTCAGAGCTGAGCACTGTGGTCCTTACAGAGCCCATGGGTCAATGCATAGTCAGGTACCACAATTGTCCATGTTCCAGGTATAAAACGACAGTAGAGCTGTGCGTCCATGTTGGCCCAACTGTCATTTGTTTTCTCTCTCTGTAGGTGCCAATTAATAATGATACTTAACATTTTAGTATTCACATGGGGAAGTGAGTTGCTTGGTTTCATTTACTATTCCCAATGACTATGTGAAATAAGAACTTATTTTAAACCAGTCTTAGAAATGCCACAGTTCAGTATCGCAACCCAAGTCCATCTAATAGCAGAGTCCACGTCCTCATGCCTACTTTTTGTTGGGATGTGCAGCATTTGACCCACAGTGCTGGTCTTGCAATGTTGAGTGGTGAAAAAAGAATTCTAGTCTAATTTACTGGGCACTTAAGAAAGGTCAGGCAGTTTTTGAGGTACTACATAGGTCATTGCATTTAACCCTCTCAAACCCTAGAAGTGAATGGTTATGCTTATGAACTTCCTTTTACAACTGTGAAAACATGAGTCCATGGCAGAACCAGAATTTGAACCCAGGCAATACGACTTTCAATTCCAATGATATCTAAAGTTGCTGGGAAATGGGCTAATGGGAGGGTGCGTGTTAAACAAGCAGTTATTTTACAGAAAGGATGCTCTGGGATCATAGACAATGGGCCTGCATTTAAATTGAGGGGTTTTGGATAGGCATCATAGAAAAGGTGATGTTGAAGGTGAACTTCCATGGAGCAGAAATTTTACCGTATTATATTGTTTAATGGGAGCTCTCTGAAAAGCACATTTTAGACAAAGGGAATAACATGAACAGGCATAAGGCACCAT
This sequence comes from Sciurus carolinensis, assembly GCF_902686445.1. Classification (NCBI taxonomy): domain Eukaryota; kingdom Metazoa; phylum Chordata; class Mammalia; order Rodentia; family Sciuridae; genus Sciurus; species Sciurus carolinensis. The sequence continues at coordinate 50,960,946 of NC_062226.1, read as the reverse complement.
CCAGGATTGAGCACCATGCACTGATTCTTTATGGCTTGAGGGACAGGGCGTGGCATGAAGTGACTTTAGAGTGGAGCAGAAACCAAATTTTAAGAGCCTTTTAAATTGCTCTGTCACATTTGAAATTCATTCTGAAAACTACAGGGGCTATGAAGGGTTTTCAGGAGAGAAGTCATGCCATCGCATGTATGCTTGACATAAATCACTGTCTATGGGGTAGACCAAAGGGTAGTCATCTCAGAGGTCTGGGGAGAGGGGAGCAGGGAAGAGCTCCTCTCCTGAAACCAGGCAGGAGACTCCAAATGCCAGAGTAGGAGGAGGGTGGGGATCAGCTGACTGGTACACAGGGGAAACCAGTCATCTGGACCATCTCATGTTTCCCACACTCCTGTGCTCTTTGACATCCATACCTGTGACTTCCTGGGTAAACCCCACCCTTTCCGGCTCCACTTGCATATGCTGAATCCTTTCTCTACCACTGATGACATCATCTATAGAGTTCTCCATATGTATAAGGAATTGTTGTAAAGAGCCTTACAATATTGACTCAGTTTGTATAAGGTAGGTACAAGGTGGGTATTACCATAAATACAGTTTTACAGATGACAAAACTGCTAGTAAATATTAAGTAAAATGAACACTTTTAGGAAACAACTGGGAGAGAGGAGAGAGAAGGGGGAAGCAGCAGATGTGTTATGTCTTTGTATTTGATGCTGTGTAGCTTAATGTCGACTTCACCCAGTCATAACCCCCACCCTACTCCCACCAGCACTTCCTGCCAGAGGAAACTCTGTGAGGAAAATGTACGTTAGACTGCTCCATTATTCCTTGACCTCTACACAAAACATTGTGAAGGCCTTGAGAATGCCTTTCTGCCTTCAGTAAACATCAAAGAATAAAAACCATAAATTTTATTCACAATACATATTTTATACACACATGGAGAGATATGCACACACAAATTTTACAAATAGAGAACAATCATCATTTATCAAAATGCTAAGAACTTATTAAAAATTGTAAAATTAAAGACTAAGCCTTTAACAATGGATTATAAATAAGTTTAAAATTAATTAACAATAATTGCAAGGGAAAGATGTACATTTCAATCAAAATATCACTAGGAATGATAACAACAGTTATCACAACACTGTTTGAGAATTCACTGAGATGAGCTACTCAAAGCGTTGCCACAAGACTGATCACAGAACACTGACTCAGGAGACACGCTTCTCTCCCAGGTTCCCAAGGGTAGAACTTCAGTCTGCAGGCCAACCTCCATCCTGAGATTTTTGGCACCTGTAAACACACAACCTGGAACTCAGCCATAGGTCACCTCTGCTGCTCTAAGGCCAGTGGTGTGCTGGTAAATGCTTAGCAATGAGGGCTCCTGGAAGGAAAGGGGAAGGGGAAAGGGAGGGAACCAGAGCATAGGGGAGTCCAGCCCTGATCTATAGTGTGCATGAATTTCCAGAGTGCAAATAATCCTATGATAACTGATTTCAAGATACCAGTGTGATACTAGAGAACACAGAGTTGGGAAGAGATGTGCACAAGTGGATCAAGTGAACCTGTGTCTGCTGTTTCTAGCATAGGGGCGCTGGGAGACTTTGATTTTGTGTCTAGTCTGATGAGCTCCTGCCTTGCTCCTAAGTCCTGATCTATACCTTGAACAACCTTCTATTAACCAAGCATCTTATCAGTTTCTTCAGTCAGAGTTACCCTGGACCATTTTAATTAATTAAAACTTTGAGTGGGAGTTGAGGCTAGGAGATGCTCTTGTCTCTTTCAAATGGGAGATACTTCAATCTAAATTCCCTAATTCTCCCCGTTATGATTATTTCAAATCTCTTCACTGTTTAATTAACAGAGAAGGAGAGCTCTCTTGTATATTTGGCCCAGAGCAATTAAACCACCAGTAAAGTTTGCAGGGAAAAAGGAAGGATGATTATTTAATTAGAGGTTAAATAATGAATTATTAATTATTGAATTGAGTTAGTGTTCATTAATTAGTTTATAAAGTACAATAATTACATCTTTTGTGTTTTAATATGGAACCGTGTTTTATAATTATCTGCTCAGTCAATTATGTAGCCATTAGCATTTTGCCCAAGGGTCATGTTACCACTGTTTTTCTTTTTTTCTTTCTTTCTTTTTTTTTTTTTCTTTGCAGACTTCAGGCGACGGTAAATGTGTTTTTTCACATAAATCGTATCCTGTTTACAGTAAAACGTTAGACAACTTGGGTCACTGAGTGCTGAGTTCTACAGTTAATGCAGACAAGAGGGCAAACCATTCTGCATTATTTCTAGTAGAAGGAATTCTGTCCACAGCAAGAATGCCCTCCTATGAGTGAGGTGGTAAGGGGGGCTGGTTGCAATAGGGAACAGGAAGGGCCCCAGTGAAGAGGAGTGGGGTAAAGTTGAGGCAGAGTAAGGACAGGTGTGGGAGTGGGGAAACACACTCTGCAAAGATGACTTCTAGTTGATTCTGACTCCACCTTTCCTCATTCCCAGCAATGGATCCCAAATCAAAAAATGACAAGACACAATTCCAATGTCTTATAATGATGTTCTTTTCTCTTTGGGGGATAAGAGACCCCTTTGAGAATCTGATGAAAGACATTCTCTGAATGATGGACACACAACACTTGTATAAAAGATCAAAGGCAATTTCAGAGTTCATGGACCTCCTAAGGTTCATTAAGGAACCTACAGATTTGGATTTCCTGAGTTTGGAAATCTGCATCTTAAACAAGTCCTTTAAGGGAATTTTTAGGTGTCTGAGAAACATGACCACATGGCTTTCTAAGATAAAAAACCTTTCTTAGTGTTTCAGAAAGAACTTGAGCAGCATGATAAAGTGAGAAGAATAAGAGCATGAGGCTCAAGCAGACCTGGCGACAAATCCATACTTCTCCATTTTGTGGCTGAGCATGTCATTGAATTCTCCTGAGCCTCAGATCTGTGAAATGGATATAATACCTCAATTGTAGGGTTACTAAGAGAAATACATTAAAAGTGGAATTGAAAAATATTGGTTATAAGAAATGTTTATGACTCCCCCTTTAATTATTAATAGACAAGGGAGATATTGATAGAAACAATTTGGAACAATGGACAGATTTGTTATCCTATGAAAAAAAACTGAATATTTGCAGAAAAAAATGCCCATTTTTTAGTATTTGTTGTCAGCATATCATTATAGCCTTGATCTAGTAGGTTATGAATACTCAGGTCAATAAGGGAAAGCATTATTCTGAACAAATTAGCAAACACCTTACTTTATGGGTATTTTCCAAGCTAGACTGGAACAATGAGGACAAAGTTGACTAAAGGGAGAAAGTTACACACATGGGAAAGTTTTGCCAAAGATCTGGAAAGGACTGAAAAAGTCTCCAAAGCACTTTCAGCTCTACATGGCTATCTCTGTGCCTGGCTGTTGACAGGACCCATTCCTTACTAAATGGTTTCAATCTGGCTAAAATCTTTTCTTTATGGTAGGAATATTCTTCATGTTCTGCAACATACATTAATGTAAAAGTGTAAGATTTGATCTACACAAATTCTCTTTATGAACTACATCCAAGATGAAGCGAAAGATTCTTATACTGATTTTTGTCATCTTTTATTAAGGTTGTGCATCACATTTGCCTTCACCCCATCCTTTAAGATATTTTACAAATAAACTCAGTTCCTAGAAGAAATGAATCTATTCCTAAGCTCTTTGGCCTTTTAAAATTCAAGAACCTTTTATGCTGTTTAAAATAGAACTGGCCCTGATCCCACAATTGTCTGTAAATACTCAATAGGGGAAAAAACCTCCATTTAAAGGAATTTATGTTACAAAATTATATTGGTGAACATGCGTGTTTGAAATTCAAACTGCCTTTCCACTACAGGAATATCATATGTTGTGACAATTCTCAAGTTTTCAAAAAATATATCCACATAGATAGATGGATCGTTAGATAGACTTAGTGTATATTAGAAAAAAAATACTATCCTACTTGAAGGGTAAAATAGGAGAAATGAATGTAATGGCACTGAAGACCAAGGCTTGAGTACTCATTCTGACTTTTATTGACTTTGGGAAAAATCATTTAAACTTTCTGAACATCCACACACTTATGTATGCAAACCCTTAACTTGATGCCTGGAATGAAATAAGTTCTGAACTTGTTAAATGAAATGTGATGATTGAATAAAACAATATTTGTAAAGCACTTAGAGCACCCACCATACAGTAAGTACTCAATAAATATTAGCTGTTATTGCTAGTCCTCTTCATTTTGAATTGCTGAAAACTTCATGAAGATGTATAGGTTTGCTAAGAATATGCTAGTTCCTTGAGAAAGTGGAGGCTTGCAATGAAAAATGAAGCTGCAGAAGAAAACCTCTCTCCAGATTTTGAAAGGGACGTCTTTCCACACTTCTGAAAGGTTTAAAGACTGGTGATGCTAGGTTTTCATCTCACCCAATTTCATGTCAAAATAGCTGCCTTTTCTTTCCTGGAAAGAAAGTTATCAATAAAAGAACAGTTATTCCTTAATGGAAGTGGCTATGATTATAATTTGGCTCAGACAGGAGTGAAGAAAGGGAAGAAAAAAGAAGAGAAGAGAAGAAAGAATATAACTCCTATTGAGGTCATCGAAAAAGATTTTGAAGAGGAAAAAAGAACAGCTGTAGTGAGAGATGAAATGTCTAAGAATTGAGTGATTCTGGCTGAGTGGAAGAAGTTTTGTAAAGCAAGAGAAGTAGATTCAAATGCCTGCACACCATCTCCCAAGTGGCAATGCCACTTTTAATTAAACTCTGGAGGAAGGATGAGTGAGTAAAATGTAAACTATGACCTCAAAAGGACCATTTACAAGTCATGTATCCATGTTTTGGGTGGTGTCTAAGACAGTGATTCTCAACTGGGGAGCAACTTTATTCCCCCCCAGAGGATATTTGGTAATGTCAGGAGATGTTTTCGATTGTCTTAACTTCAAGACTCTGGGAAGAAGGAAAGGAGAGGCAAGAAGTAGGATATGTTACTGACTTTTAGTGGATAGAAGGTGGAAGCAGTGGAACACCTTACTGCCAACAGAGAATTATCCAGGCCAAAATATCAAAAGTCTGGAATTTTAGAAACCCTGACCAAATGTAAATGGTTTTAGGATTATAATTACAATTATAATATTATTGCTTTAAAAAGTGAGATCTAAAAATATTAGAACTGATTCTATATTTAGATGACTCAAAAAACTCCACCAGAAAACTTCTAGAACCAATAAGTGAATTCAGCAAAGTAGCAGGATATAAAATCAATACACATAAATCTATTGCATTTCTATTCATAAGTGATGAATTCTCTGAAAGAGAAATTAGGAAAACTACTCCATTCACAATAGCCTCAAAAAATAGAATAAAATACTTGGGAAGCTAAAAAAAAGAGGTGAAAGACCTCTACAATGAAAACTGCAGAACACTAAAGAAAGAAATCAACAAAAACCTTAGAAGAAGGAAAGGTCTCCCATGTTCTTGGATAGGCAAAATTAATATTGTCAAAATGGCCATTCTACCAAAGGTGCTATACAGATTCAATGCAATTCCAATTAAAATCCCAATGATGTTCCTCATAGAAATAGAGAAAGCAATCATGAAATTCATCTGGAAGAATAAGACCCAGCATAGCTAAAGTAATCCTGAGCAGGAAGAGTGAAGCAGGAAGTATCACAATACCAGACCTTCAAGTATACTACAGAACAATAGTAACAAAAATGGCATGGTATCGGCACCAAAAAAGACAGGTAGATCAATGGTATAGAATAGAAGACACAGAGACAATCCCACATAAATACAGTTACCTTATACTAGACAAAGGCCAAAAACATACAATGGAGAAAAGATAGCCTGTTCAACAAATGATGCTGGGAAAACTGGAAATCCATATATAGTAAAATGAAATTAAACCTCTATATCTCACATTGCACAAAACTCAATTCAAAACGGATCAAGGACCTAGGAATTAGACCAGAGACCCTGCATCTAAAGGAAGAAAGAGCAGGCCTGAATCTTCATCATGTTGGCTTAGGACCAGACTTCCTTAACAAGACTCCCAAAGTGCAAGAAATCAAAGTAAGAATCAATAAATGGATGTATTCAAACTAAAAAACTTTTTCTCAGCATAGGATACAATCAATAATGTGAAAAGAGAGCCTACAAAGTGGGAGAAAAATCTTTTCCACAAGCATTTCAGATAGAGCACTAATCTCCAAAATTTACATAGAACTTTCAAAACTTTACACCAAAAATACAAAGAACCCAATCAATAAATGGCCAAGGAACTGGACAGACACTTTACAGAAGAAGATATACAGGCAATTAACAAATATATGAAAAAGTTTTCAACATCTCTAGTAATTACAGAAATGCAAATTAAAACAACTCTTAAGATTTCATCTTATTCCAATTAGAATGACTACTATTAAGAACACAAGCAATAATAGATGTTGGCATTGATGTGGGGGAAAAGGCACACTTCTATATTGCTGGTAGAGTTGCAAATTGGTGCAGACACTCTGGAAAGCAGCATGGAGATTCCTCAGAAAGCTTGGAATGGACCCACCTTTTGACCCAGTTATCCCACTCCTCGGTTTATACCCAAAGGACTTAAAATCAGTATACTACAGGAATGTAGCCACATCAATGTTTATAGCAGCTCAATTCACAATAGATTGTGGAACCAACCTAGATGCCCTTCAACAGATGAATGGATAAAGAAACTGTGGTATATATACACAATGGAATATTATTCATCCATAAAGAAGAATAAAATTATGGCATTTGCAGACAAATGGATGGAATTGGAGAATATCATGCTAAGTGAAATAAGCCAATTCCAAAAAAAAAAACAAATGCTGAATGTTTTCCATCATAAGTGAATGATAATACATAATAGGGGTGGGAGGGTGGGGGAGTAAGAGAAGAATGGAGGAACTTTAGATTACATAGAAGGAAATGAGAGGGGAGAGTGGGAAGGAGTATGAAAGATGGTGGAATGAGACATCATGACCCTATGTATATGGATGATTACATGAATGGTGTGAATCTACAATGTATACAACCATAGAAATGAAAAGTTGTACCCCATTTGTGTAAAGTGAATCAAAATACAGTCTATAAAAATAAAAAATAAAGAAAAAGAAAAATATCAGAACTGGCAGAGTTCATAGAGAAAAGGATAATTCTCCATCGCCTGGCAATATAAAGGTTAGATGCTCCAGAATTTCAGCCCTTTGGGTGCATCTTAATTCTTCAGTATGGCTAACTATTTTAAAATCGAGTCTCCCTAAAATATTCCTATGGAATTTGAAACAACCGTTCCAAAGCTGGGCTTTCTGCACTTGAATTCTAGTTCTGCCGTTTGCTAGCTTAGACAAGCTACTTAACCTCTAAGTTTGAAGTTCTTCATCTGTTAGGTGGAGAAAATGAGGAGGTAACCTCCATGAGAGAAGAGAAGGGGAGAAGTTAATCACAGTTGAGTGTTTGGCCTAACACCTAGAATAGTACCAGCGCTCCTTAAATATTTGCTATTGACCTTTTAATTGCTTTAGTTACTTTCTCCCAGGTGACCTGGGTCTTTGTGTCCAATACCCCAGTAAGGACCTCAACTGTTCCTTGGTTACTTCTATGGCTGTCAGGTGTGGAAGGTCTAAGAGTAGAAGCTTGACTTTCAATGCAGTGCTCTTTGCAGGTGGCCCTGGGAATAAAAATTCAGCACATATTGCAGATTGCAGAGCATGAGCCACTTTTATCCACAGTACTCTCCTTCTCCTACCCTTTTCCTGTGATCTTTTTTTTTTGCAGAGTCAATAAAAGTACCAGAAAAAAATAAAAAAGGGTTTTTCCATGCAACATAATATCAGGAATTGAACTAACACTACCAGTCTCCTCATTTGCATTTTAAAAGTACTAGTTTCACAAATAATAAGCAAAAATGGATTGTTAGATTACAGGCCTGATATTATACTGCATGGATAATAGAAGGAGCAAAACTGCATGGAGGCAGAAAATAGTTTCTGCAACTAAGGAGGCAGGAGAGAAGTCAAGAAAGGTGCTAGAAAGAAAGAATCACACTGAATTTGAAGAAAAAAGTTACATAAAGTTTTTTAAAAAGCAGACTCAAAATGTGTTTTTTTAAGTAAGAAAAATGGATGGGTCTTAAATGGAAATGGAAATTCAACATAATCCAAAATGTCACAGAAATAATGGGCTAAGAGAGAACAGATGTTAAAACTTAAATTAAAAAGGTGTGGGTGAAGAAGAAAAAGAAAGCGAGGGGAAAATATAGACAGAAGGGGAGAAAAGAGGCAGCATGGTTGATGGAAAGACACTGCCTGAGCCAGAGTCTGGCCCTGAGCCTTTACTCTGGTGTGTCTAGTCTGTGACGTACACAAAATCCTGATCTTCTCTGGCCTCAAATGAGCCCCATGAGGGCTGGGCCACATGTGCTCTGTTATGTCTGAGACACCCTGGGCCTGTCCTGGCTAACTGCTGGGGTACAGGGCAGACCAGGAGGGGCCGGAATCTGGAATTGGGCCTGCCTAACCAGGGGGACCACTTGGTGCAAGGCTGAGTCAAAGGGGCAGAAGGGAGTATCTAGAGGCTGCAAGAACAATGATGGGCATTAGGGGGCAGAAGCTGTGATAACATTTTCCCCACAGGTGGCCCAAGTACAGTGTTAAGACTTGAGGAGCAGGTGAAACAAGCAAGAGATTAGTAGGATGTTGGCCTTGTGGAAATTGGCAGCAAGGCCCAAGTTCCTGAATTTAGGTCTGGGGACAAGTCTCTGCTCCCAAGGTGTGGTACTGTCACAGGGCAATTTGGAGCTCAGTGCTGGAGGCTTGAAGGGACAGGATAGAGAGGAAGAAAATAGGTATCCAACTGTAACAACTGGAGAATGAGGTAGGCACCCAGTCATAGAAGGGAGGATACAAGATGTCTCCTCTCTTAGGAGACAGGCAAAGCTGAAACCATAGGAAAGAGATAACAAAGATCAAGAGTGCCAGTCATGGGGACACTGAGGAAGTTCTCTCAAGCTCTAGTATTTATTCACTCAGTATAAGCAGAGGTTAAATGCTGTGCTTATTTGGTGGTCAACTCTGATTCCTCCACTTATCAACTTTGTGATATTGGGTAAGTAATTTAACATGTCTGACTTTCATTTGTAAGATAAGGTTGAGGAAATCTCCTAAGACTGTTGTAAATTATGTAAATATTTGCTTGACACAGTATCGAGCACAACTGATGTGCTCAATATGAAATTGATGCAATCATCATTCATTCATTCAACATTTATCCAATATTTGCCATCTTGGAAGTCTATGTCAAGCGAGATGGAATGATTTTTGTTGTTATTATTTTAAGGACATTGTGGTGCTTACTACAACAGAAACAGTTTTGTGGGAGAAGATGGGGAATCATTTTGCTCTGAGGAATGTGGAGAGCAGCTGGAGAAACTCATACAGTACGCACAGTGCAGAGTGATTCCAGCTTTAGGGTGGGAAAGATGCTGGTTACGAGGGAATAACGTAGCAAATGTTGGCCATGCTGTTGTCAGGACTTCTGAGTTTACAACAAGATACCAAAAGGCCTTGCCAGCTCCATCCCAATGTGCGTCACCCAATTCTTTTGAATCCCACCAATGACTAAAGCAACAATACTTTAAAATTCAGGAATCTGAGTTCCATTTGGTTCTGCTTCCCCAAGAACCACTTTCAAACTCATTCTTTGTGGCTGCATGAAAATACATGAAGTAAATTCTGGGGTTCTAAGTCGTTCCAGAACTATTCAGGATTGTCCAGAGTCCTGGTGGCTTCCACTTGTCAGTGACAGTGCGAGTAAAGGGAACCAGGCTGGCTACAGACAGTTGTTTTCTCTCCAGGAGGACAGGAACCTGAGGACAGGAAAAGGGTGCTCCTCTGAGAGCCAACATGAGGTGCTTTCTGTATGCATTTTATAGTTCAGTCCTTACCACAAACCTGAGAATTGCCCCTGTGTCCACTTGTGGTAGAGGAAGTTAGAGGCTAAATAATCTTCTGTGTGTCATACAGACCATAAGAAGGGGTGACTGAGCTTGTGTGTATTTCTTTTTTCATTTAAAAAGCAGTAGTCCCTCCCCTCTGTTTCATTCCAGTGTAATCTATGCACATGTAAAATAATTACTTCTTCCTGTAGGAAGTGTCAGTCCTCCAAGCAAAGAAGAAAAGCCTGCAGCATATGTTACCAACACATGTTTTCGCTAGTCCTCTCTCTGTTCCGCCTGCTGTGGCAATCAGCTCTCGCAAATACTGTCACTTACCAAACACAAAAAGCATGTGAGTGCTCGGCCAATGTCCTGAGATAAACACAGCCAGGCTTTCTGACTTGGAATATCCACCCAGGACAGGGGCTTTGTTTCAAAAGAACAAAACCAGTCTTGTATCATCAACATTGTTGGTGAAGGAGAGAGAGGGGACAGTTAGGATAGGAGAAAGGCATGGATCCAACCCAACAAACTGTTTCAGGGTCTGCCTGAAGGAAAGTTGAGAGTATCTGTTAGTGGGTCTGCTCAATCCAGCCAAGCTTAAGATAGGTAGGGCTCAAAAACACTGCTGCAAAAGTTGGTATCTGGCCAAATGGCTAAGTAGCCAGTTGGGGGTCTGAGAAGCACATGCACAGAAGGGCTTTGAGCCCTGCCTCTTGGCGGGGTGCCCACCCATCAAGTTCTCCCAGAGCAGGGAGTTGGTAATGGGCACTCCTAATCCCAGAAGCACTTGACAGGTAGGCTTGCTGCCGAGACCCCCCCGCCTTTCAGGTGCCAGACTGCACTGTGGCTGCACCAACAAGAGACAAAGGAGGGCTGGCACTCATAATGGGGAGCCTGTCATCTCATGGCAGGGCATTTGTTTGGTGTTTCCTGGTCTGGAAAGTGTGGCACATGGAGACACTGTCCATGGTGGACAGACTGGCAGGAATTGGCTGGGGTCAAGAGAGCACAGTTGTGGGGATCTCGAGTCTGCCACTAGTTCAGCAGTTGCTAGAGGGCAGGTGCTAAGCACAGTTACATAATAATCAAGAAAGAAATGGTGGGAATGTGTGGTGCTTGGGCAAAGAAAAAGAACCACCTCATTTAAAGATAGAGTCACAAGAGAGATCTAAACTAAACTTACTCCCCAGAGGTCCTCTGGAATTGCTGAGGAGGCATCAAGGATTCTGTTCATACAAGGACTTGGGAACCTTCTAGAAGAAGCAGAAGAAAGGACTTTGGGAATTGATGGAAATCTTACAAGTCACAGAGTTCATGAAGCAAGAATGAAAACCATAGTTGCCTAACCCTTAGAAACAGAACCCAGGTAGGAGGCTCTCTCTGGTAAGAATAAAATGACCCTGGGCTTCCTTCTGAGTCCTAGGCCTCATTGGTGAGGGACATACTTAGGTACCTTTCAATACCCTCATTTCAGTAACAGGTATATGGGTTAAGCCTCAGCAGAAGGGCCTTTGGGGCCAAATGGGCTTATAATCACGAGGGAGGAAGCCTACCCCCTCAATTGTGAAAGAAACAGGATTAATTTAGTTAACTTTCTCCTTGTTGGACAAAAGGACCTGACAGGAACAATTACAGGAGGAAAAGTTTATTTCGACTCATAGTGTCAGAGGTCCCAGTCCATAGATGACTGACTCCATAGTTCTGGGCCCAAAGTGGGGCAAAAATATCATGGTCAAGGGCAGGGCAGAGGAAAACAGCTCAGGATATGGCAATGGGCAGAGAGAACTCCACTCACCAGGGACAAAGTATAAACCCCAAAGGGCATAACCCAGTGACCCTATCTCCTCTAACCATACCCTACCACCCAGTTAATCAACATCCACTGATTAGTTTACACCACATAATCTAAGAATTTCACCTCTAAAAATTCTTCCATTGTCTCACACATGAGTTTTTAGAGGGCACCTCATATCTAAACCATATCAGATCCTGAGCCACCCCAGATCAGAGGTTTGAGCACACTTAACATTGGAAGGCGTGGTACTTAGGGGTGTGGAGGCACTTCCCATTCCATCCCTTTTGCTGGGTCACAGAAGACCAGGTGACTGGAATGAAGAGTCTGGAATTCAGTCCTCAGTGGGTCATTGTGAGAGTTGCACATTTTCTCTCATCTAGTAAAATGGATATAAAAATTATGCAACGATCCAGAAGATCATAAAAGAAAACTAATGTGTAATGATAAAATTCCAAAGAAATGTAAACTATTATTTTTTCAGAATAAGAATTCTGATTATTCCATTTTATTTATTTATACATAGGCCCAATGGTACCAGGCATACATCTATTACTAACTCATTAAGCTTCCTCTTTTTGTCAGCTGTGTATCTCTGTGATCAAAAGACCTGAGAAGAACAAGCTAGAGGAGGAAAAGTTTACTTTGGTTCATGATTTTGAGGTTCAGTCCATGGTCAGCCTACTCTGTAACTCTGGGCCCAAGATGAAGCAGAACATCATGGCAGAAGGATGTGGCTAAGGAAAGCAGCTCAGGCCATGGCTGTCTGGAAGTATAGAGAGCTCTGCTCACCAGGGACAAAATGAAAACCCCAAAGTCACACTGCCTGTGACCTATTTCCTCCAACCACACCCTACCTACCTACAGTTACCATACATATTGGTGATTTAATGCACTGATTAGGTTGCAACTCTTATAATCTCTTATAATCTAATCATGTCACCTCTGAAAATTCTTGTGTTGTCTCACACATGAACTTTGAGGGAACAACCATCTCTATAATATTTCCATAATATTCAATGAAGCAAAAATTACCCCAGTCATTTACACTTGCTTTTGTTAGCGAGACAAAGTACAGGTAAGCACATGGCTTAAATAGGTTTCATCTTAGTGTGCTATGATTTATCTGATACATACTTGACAACCTCTTACTAGAGACTTCCTGAGGACAGGAACCATATTTCTCCCTCTGCCTGACCAGTTTCTAGCTCAGAGTCTGATACAGAATTAGGGATCAGTATATGTTTGTTGAATTCAATAAAAATTTATCAATTTAGTTGCTTTTTAACATTTCTATGTGTGAATCATTCACTTATGCATTTGGCAAAAATCTGTCAAGAACCTGCTATGTGCTTGACCCTGTGCCAGGCCCTGGATATTCAATGCTTACAGCCTAGTGGGAAGACAGACATCATCCAGTGGTCACACTAAGTGTATGACTGCAAAAGAAGCACAGATTACAAAGCAGCTGATCTAAATGATGGGGAGGTGTCCCTGAGGAAATGGAACTTAAACTGAAATTTGAAGGAAGAATGATGATTAGTATGTTTAAGACAGCCATGAAAGGGAACACTTACATATTATTACTATGTGCTACACACTCTTCTGTTGTTTTTACAGGTGTACTAATTTCATTTTCACACCCATGTAATGGAACTACTTTTGTTAAGCCTAATTATATGAGACAGAAAATCAAGGTGTGACTGGTCAAATAATTTGCCCCAGGTCACAGAGTCAGTGAACCATGGGGTTTGTGCCTGATAAGCTGGTTCCAGAGTCAGATCCACACATTATGAAAAAATAGCTTGTGCAAAGGTCCTGTGCATTAGTAGCAACTAAGAACAAAGTCTACTCACACTGAAGCTGGCTACTCTCCTAGCTGCCATCATATCAAAAGTCTTTCTGAACACGAACAGTTCTCCTTTCCAAAGAATAATTCTGGTGAGCATGATGTCTTCCATCCTGTTCCCACTGTAAGGCACCTGCACGGTACTTTCACACACATGCTTTTTTGCAATCGAGACACTGAGGACAAACAGCCCAAAACAAGTAAATTAGTACAAGTGGAGTGGCCAGCAAGTATATGAACAAGGATGTTTGTTGCCATCCATCTTACACATCATCTAATCACTTCTAGAAAAAGGGAGAGAAAAGAATGGAACAGACTGACCCAGTGGTTTCTCTGTTGCATCTGGTGACTGCAACTCACAGAATAAGGAAGTACTTAGGCAGACAATGCCCAGCCTTCTGCCAGAATGGCAACACCAAGGGGTTTTTCATGGGCACTTAAAATTGGTTGTCAACAGAAATGCAAATTGAGCCCATCTTTGTCTTGAAGCCATATGTCCTCTGGGATAGAAACATTTTCCTGCTGAGAATGCTGTTCAGGGTTTACTTGGTTACATCTTGAGAGTATACTGTATGGAAATCAAGGGGGACAGTAAAAGGACAAGAGAACACCCAGAGTCACAAGTGAACCTCGGGAATCTTCAGAAAGAGAAAAAGAATTTGCAAGCTGAGAAAGCAGCAGATCACCTATAGTAATGCAAGGAAATCTACTTTTCCGTGCTGGCTGACCACGATTTCACAGTGGCATTGCTCATTGTCATCATTTCCAGAGAATCTCACTTGCTACTTGATATCATTTATTGCCTTTCAATTTTTAAGCATTGTTTGTCCACTTGAAACAGTTTATTCACAGTAAACTTCCAGGGTTGTTCCACACAGAACAAGGAAGACCATGTAGAGAGCCCTTGTTATAACTTGGGAGGAGCCCAGGTCCTTCAAGACTCAAAAAGGACTGGAGGTCCAGAACAGCATCCCTGACTTGGAATCAATGAGGAGTAGCACAGAAGTCCAAGAGCTCAGCAACACGGCTGTGCATGGAAGGACACAGCTTTGAAGTTAAGTCACCTGGCCTCAATTCTAGTTCTGCCGCTTTCTAACTGTGCCAACAGTTCACTTAATCTAACTAAGCCTTTGTGACTCAAAAGTGAAAAAGGGAAGGCAGTAGGATTCAATGAGGAAATGCTTATAGAACACTTAACATAATACCTGGCTAAAGTTAAAGTCAGGTTAAATGTCAGCTATTATCATTAGTAAGATAAGAGGATGAAAGGCAGGAGCTAGAGCTGTCTTAAGCAGTTTGGGCAGCTATAATAAAACAGACCAGGAGGCCTTAAATAATAGAAATTTATTTTTCATAGTTCTAAAGGCTGTCAAGTCCAAGATCAAGGAACTGGCAGATGCAGGTTCTGGTGAGGACATACCAGACAGCTGTCTTTTTAGGGTACCTTCACATGGCAAAGGGGCAGCCAGCTTTCTGGGGTCTTTCATTTATTATAGCACTAATGTTAATCATGAGGGCTGTGTCCTCATGACCCAGGTACCTCCTAAAGGAACCAACTCCTAATCCCACCACCCTGGGAGTTGGGATTTCAACATATGAATTTCGGGGGGGTGGAGAACAAACATTCAGACAGTAGCAGGAACCAAGTTTAAAGTACTTAAGTTTGTTAGTAATAGGTAGATGATAGCAACAGGTAGATAATAGCAGTGGTAGACAGATAAATTATTTGGGTTAGCAATCAGGTTAAAGTGGATAATACAGGAAATAAACATAGGTGGGTCAGGATCATGGGACATGTATACTTATTCCAGTTTGATTACTTTGAACAGGGAAAATCCAGGACTTGAATAAAAGACACCAAATTGTCAATAATAAATACCACAAATTGAGCATTACTACATGCCAGAAACAACGCTAAGTGCTTTAAATAACTTGTTTAACCATAATCCCTACAGAACTCTAAACTTTAGTTGTTGTATCCTTATACTGCCTAGCTCAGAGCCTGGCACATAGTAGATGTTCAGTAAATATTTGTTGACTTGGAAATATTTTGAGCATTCCAAGGTTGTCCCTTTTGAATATATAAAACTTGCTTGGCAATTCCAACATAGAGACAATATTATCAGCATTTGACTTTTAACCACCTGAAGCATAGTATAACATGCATCTGTGTTCAAATCTGTTACAAGGATCTGTCTACATTGGTGAAAAAGCTTTTCTACTTTGGCCTAGATTGAAGGAAAGCAGCAAAAGCCAATAATGTGTCAAATGGGATATTATTTAGAGAAATTGCTTTATGTTTTTCAGGCACACAGAGCAAGACTCAAAAATATTCTTCTTGGCACATGTATAACAAAGTAATTAAAGGAGTCAACATTCAAAACAAGGAAGTGAAAATCTGAAACAGGCAACCAGACAAATAAAACAAGAGAACAGTTTCAGTTGGGAAGGGAAATACCAATTATTAGAGCTCTCTCTAGAAGGAAAGAAATGGAATGCTATAAAGTAATTAATTCCTCCTAGTACATTTTCCTTTAAATAAGGATCTCAGTATTTCTAATGTGAACAAGGATTAAAAATCCTCCCAGAATAATTTAGGCCCAGGATACCCCCAAATCTTATTGTAACTAATAGGTAATATTCAATCAATACTCCCAGTCACATGCTGGGTCTTTGGGATGTCTTTCCCATTTAGAGGACAGTTGTAGTAAAGGGGAACTCTATGTGAAAGAGATTTCCCTGGGATTATCTAACATTAAAAAGATATTAAGATCAGCAACAAGGTCCATTTTCTTTTAGAGAATGAGGAACTAGCCCAAGAAAGGAAGATACTATTTTTTTAAAACATGTGATTTTTATTATTTCAGAACTGTTACATCAATCAGTCAACAACTATAAGTTTGAACACCTATGAAAACATTCATGTAATTCTTAGTGTCATGTCTCACTGAGGGAAGTACATTAAGTTATTTGATAACTCTAATGAACTTTTTTTCCTTGGAGCATCTAGCTAACTTTTAGTTCAACAGTTACCATTTGGGGGCACTGCATAGGAAACCACAGTCACTAAAGGGGATAACTACCCACTTTAATTCACTCCTCATGCAATCACTCACACATACAACATCACAAGATTTCAGTCAAGATCCAACATGGAAAACAGAAGCCATCTTATGTGTTTACAAAAGAAGTTATTTAATCCAGCTGGTTCGTTACAAAGATGATGGAACACTTAAGAAATAACCTGGGGAAACAGAGATTAGCAACCCTGAGATTGGCAATATCAGGAAATTGTTGCCTTCCCATAAACTAGAGGAATTAAGGGGGATTGTGAGAATCCAGAGGCTGACATAACTGAGTGAAAGCTAGGAATACTCTGCATCTATTCAGAAGGAAGATGGCTCCCGATGTAAAGAGGAAAAAAAAAATGACACAACTCATTCTTTCTGCTCATATTGTTGCTGATGTTTCCCATTGGTCAAATCTCACAAGAAATGAGTAAACAGAGGAATTGGGAAATATAGCTTTCAGATGTTAGTTATCCTGTGGAATTGAGCAGAGCAGTGAAAGGGGTATGAAATGTATCTGGTTTCGATCGGCCATGTGCACACACACACACACACACACAAAATTGGTTCCAAGATCAGAATTGTCACTGAAGCTAATTGCTAATTGAATCAATGAAAAATAAGTAAGGTCAGCCATTTATAAAATAATTTAACTTTTCAAATCTACTTGACTCTAAGAATCTAGGGCATCTTTCAGTTTGATCAAGGAACATTGTAGAAAAAGACAGGAGACTTGTTATGTATTAGGGCCTGTGTTTGATGCTTTTCAAACACCTTACTTTATCTTTACATCAACTTCATAAATTTATTATAGGGTGCAAGGTTATGACATATCAATTCACTTCACAGATGAAGAAACTCAATGAGGTGGCTATATTGTCTAGGATATTACAATAAGTAAATATTGGACCCTGTTTTTTTATATAATGGTGGATTTGACACATTGACAATATGAAATCTGGATGTACCTGATATAAAGCTGTGGTCTGTTCAATTTCTGTTTATTCTGCAGTTTTGACTGGAAAGAAAGGAAGGAATATTATGCACAAATATGACTTTCAAATTAACAGAAAAAGTGAAAAATGTTAATAATTGAGAACAAAAGGAAAAACAATATGAAAAAGAAGTAACATTAGAAAACACATTGTGATATGGTAGATTGAAACCCAAATAGATCACAGACTCTATTAAATGTAAATGGACTAAATGTACCAGCTAAATGATAAAAGATTATCAGATTGGATAAAAATACAAATACAACTATATTCTGTTAACAAATAGAAAACAGAATAGAGACAGCTTAAATGTAAAATAATAGGAAAATGTATACTATGTAAACAAAATAATTAACAGCTATATTAATACCAAGAAAAAAGTATCGCTAAAAATAAAAAGGATCCCTTCATAGTGATAAAGCTTTCATCAGTACTAAATATTTCATCAGTCTAAGTTTTTGTATGTTCAACATTTTATGTTAGAATATATGTATTACTTTCCAATATATAAAGGAAAATTGATATAAGTGTGAGAAGAAATAAGCATTTATTATAATCTAGGGCATTTTACGTATCTTAGTAATTGATAGGTAACCAATCAGGATGGATAGAGAATCAGTGAAGAATCCGTTAACAAACTTGACATAGTGGATGTATATAGAACGGTACTGCCAATAATTGCCATAGGTGTATAACCTAGTATAGCACACACTAAACCTACACTAAAAATTGCCATATACTGAACCACAAGGCAGTCTTCAACTCTGTTACTGTGGGTTTGAGGGGGGTTGTTTGTTTTGTTGGCTTTGGGGTGTTTTTATTTTTTAAAAGCATTTCCTCCTCTTGTTTGCTTGTTTTCATCTTTGTGTTTCATTTTGGAGGCAGGTTTTAAAACACGTATGGTCATCTTGAGTGATCTGATAATACTTAGGAGGAAGACACTACAGAACTAGTATTAAGCTTAAAATGTGGGAGGCAGAGCTTTCATTCTTCATTGGGGACCCCATTCTGTGGCCTTTGGGAAGGTTCAGTTACAGTGAGAAAAATCCTTTAATCCCTGTTTTCTCACATGCAAACTTAGGATAATTGTTAGCTTACAGGGCAATTGTAAGGATCAATGAGATAACCCATATCCTTTCCTTAATATAGTTCTTGGCACATTGAAATATTCAATATATATTAGCTACTATCATTCAAAGTTTTCAGGTACTCTTGGATTTCAATATCGTTGCTTCAATATGACCATGATACCCAAATGTATATAGGCAATCATTTCCTTACCATGCCACACAGATGTCTATCAGCCATATTGAGCTTACATATCTCCATAAGGGCATCACCACCTTGACTGTTGCTCAAACCTGAACGTCATCCCACTCTTGATCTTCCCCTAAGTTTGTCTTTGACCTTTCTCCCCAATCACCATGGAAACTGCTAGATGGCAAAGATGTTCTCTATCATCTTCTCTGTTGTTATGGAAGTTGTGCCCCTGCACTGTATCTGAATCACTATATAAAATACACTGAGGCACTGAGATAAGGAATAATTGGATCCATTTAACAAAGAAAAATTGGATCTACTTAGCACTATAGTTGTAAACCTTTATTCATTAAAGGTGGAATTTGTGTCTAACTCTTTGAGTTTCTATTTGTCTTTCTTTCTTTCTTTTTCTTTTTTCTTTCTTTCTTCAATCCACCTTTATTTACTTCCACATAGAGCTCCGCTACTCCATCTGGATTTTGTGTCATGTTCTTTTATTCCCATTCCCCACATAACATTTGCTAGTGAGGACTCTACCTTTTCTCCAATTGCCGTGCCCTGACTGTCATTTCCTGGGGTTCTGGGCATCATAAAATATCCTTGGATTCTTCACAACAGACTGTTGAATTTGGAAATGTAGACTCTCGTTCAGATATTTTTGGCTTTCCCTTTCAGACTGCACTGTTAGGCCTTTGGGGCTTCGTGTTGTTTATTCTTGGAGACTTCCTGGAGCGTCAAAAATGGCTTAAAATGATTACTATGCTGTGCATTGGCATAGATGACATTCAATCGCCCTACACTGAGCAGAATTTCAATGAGTTTTGTGTAAATGAATTGGAAACATATGGATTTCATCCTCCTTAGCTACCTCCAGTTTTTTCAAAGCAGGAACTCAGAATTTGTGTTTTACTGAATTAAAATTTTGAAACTGAGACATGGCAAATCAGAGTGAGACTGACTTTTCTATTATTCTTGATAGCCATCTTGTGTCTAGTATCATCCAAGTTCACAATGATGTATAATATCTGCTCAACTTCACTTTCTTCTCTTGCCTTTGGGTTTTCTTTCCGTAACTATAATCCCTCTTTATCTCTGTCCTTGCCCCCACACATCTGTCCTATAAATAGTTAATTGTTGGCCACTGCTTTGCCCTACCTGTACTCACACCCTGGAGAGGATTACATGACCAGGGAATTCCAACACACAGTGAAAGTACAACAATAGGGGGGCTCTGGCCTCCATTTTATATTTTTCTCACTGCAATATGATCTGAAAGCTTTTAATCCGCCTCCCAAAATTCTTCTGTTGAAACCTATATCCAATGTAACAGTATTTGGAGGTGAGGGTTTGAGGGAAGTGATTAGGCTCTGAGGGTAGATCCATCAGGAATGCGATTACAGACTATAAAAGAGCCCTCAGAGTTCTCTTGCCCCTTCCATCCAGGAGGATACAACAAAAAGACACCATCTTGGAACCAAGAAGCCAAGAAGCAGACACTGAATCTGCATGTACCTCTATCTTGTACTTCCACCTTCTAGAACAATAAGAAATAAATTTTTGTTGTTCATTAGCCACCTAGTTCATGGTATTTTGTTACAGCAGCCTGAACAGTCTGAGACACTCCCATCTGAATGTTCTGTCACTGCATTGACTGCTTTCCAATTCTCTGTTGTGCAAATAACTTTTTAAAAAATCTCCATCTGGTGCTGCATATGCTGGAGGGGTTTGACGCTTTACTCTCCTGAACTCGTCTCCATTGTGGAATCGCCAAAATCTCTTTTGGTGCCTTAGGCTGCCTCACTTTTCTGTAGGCCTTGAGAGAGCAGAACCAGCTCCTGGTGGGGCATAAGCAGCACTTTGATCCCCAACTGCACAGCACACACTATGTGGCCATTACAAAACAAGACAGATGATATTCTATCACAATGACAAAATAGAATCAAGTATTGAATTACCTATGTAAGTAGATACCCATAATAGATATAGTCCAGAGGACAGTCAGCCACTTTTATTAATATCACCTTCCCTACCCTCATAATGGCATTAATTAAATGGCAATGCCCCAATCCTAAAAAATTCAGGAGGTGATCTTATGTTTTTATTTTACTACTTTGGTGAATTAATGTGATTTGTGTTCATCTGTAACACAATTTGAAGCATTCTGCCCAAAAAAAACCCAAAAAAAACAAACAAAAAAAAACCACAGTATAATTATATCAGTTAGGAACATGCCAAGTAAGAAACATTATATGCCAGGGGCAGAAACATTATAAAATGAACATTCAAGTATGCTCATGAGTTTGCAAAGACCTTTTCTATCAATCTGCATATCTCCTTTATACCAAGAACTTATTATACCAGGAAAAAAAAAACAGTTAAATATGTACTGATCAAGTGCTCCCACTAATGAGTAAATAAGGAGATGATACTTCTGCAAAATTACCATTATATGATTCGCAAAATCAAATTTTAAGTCAAACCAAAAGAAGGACACATAGTGTAAGAGAGGTTGAAGAATATTTGATTTTAACATTTTATCTAGCCATTGTTATTAATGTTAATTGAGTATAATTTTATGATAACTTTTCAGTAGGGGAGCTACTATTATCTGTAATTTATAGGAAAACTTATTTGCTTACATCAGGATAAAAAGTCTACATTTTTCCTATCAGTCCCATAATCCAGAAAACTGAGGCATGGCAATATTAAGTGATTTGCATGTGGTCATACATTTTAAGACCCAGAGCTGGGATTTGAACCTAGTCATACCAGTTTTGGAGTCCATGTTCTTTATGTTCCACTAAACTGTTGTGCTATGGTAGAAATAACCCATAGGTAGACCATTTAAAAGTTTAGAAATTGAGATTTAGTATCAAAATTCTAATAAGAGCCAGACAGACATGTTCTGCTTCATATAAGTCATGTGTAAAATTAAAATGTTAATAGTACCTATCACACAGGAAATTGTGAGATCTAAATTAGCTCATATATTAATAATAGCCTGATATTTTATAATAGTACCCATTTTTCTAAAATGCAAAAGCCAAACTGAGTGCTGAATATATGCATTCATTGATACTTGGGTAGCTGGCTAGACTGATGATTAAATAAGCAAATAATAAGTGATCCTATCTCTCAGATTTAAGGGGAATGAAAAGAGATTAACCATGGATGAAAGGAGGTCAAAGTCATACTGTTAGATGAGGGTATGAAATGGAAGATATTTCTGTGTCTATCTGCAAAATGCAATCTATCACATAAGCTTCTATTCCTAGTTCTTCGAATGGTCAACAAATGTTTGTATTAATCATTAGAAATTCTCAAAGTGTCTAGACATCCTGAGTTCACACCCTTTTCTTAATCAATTAATTGTGAAATAGGTATTAGACAGTTTCTGACTCAGCATACCCAAAAGTTTTCTGAATTTCAGGGAATTCCCTATTTAGTGTTTCAGTGGAAATCAAATTCTTTAGCTTCAGGCAACCAGAGCAATGGTGGAGGCCTTAAGATCAGTCAGCTCAATACTGCTTTGACCTTTGAAGCAAGATTGGGCAGCATCAAGACCTGGGGATAAAACTGGGGGTATAGCTGAGTGATAGAGTACTGGCCCAGCATGTGCAACGCTCTGGGTTCATTCCCTAGAACCAAGAAAAAGTAAATAATAAAATGAAGTAAAATATCTAGGGAGAGGTAGATGTGACCATATGGCTGTGTTCTAGCAATGGAGTGTGAGAGGAAATGATATGTGAACCTCCATGAACTAGAATGACACTAACAAGCAGAAGAACTCCATTTCCCTCTTTTTCCCCATCTTTCCAAATAAAATTGAAAAAATAAACCGATCTCTACTGCAGTGCATCCTTTAAATCATTTAAAATTATTTTAAGTGAAAATTTCCCTTAGCTCTTCTTGGATAATGTTAGAAGAAATTATCTCTCTCTAGAGCATTAATTTTATTTTGAACCCATAGTGGAAATTAAGGACACAATAAAAATTCCAAGTAATATTTTGTTCACTTAACTGAACTCTAGGGGTGAGAGACAGAGAAAGAGAGAGAGAGAGAGAGAGAGAGAGAGAGAGAGAGAGAGAGAGAGAGAGAGAGAGAGAGAGAGAGAGAGAGAGAATGATATAAATATTCACAAAATTGGACCAAAATGTTCATATTGTCAATGAATTTCCCTCTAAATCATTCATGCTATTTCAAATGTTATCATTTAAAAATACAAAATTTGAGAAGGCAATGCTTATAATCGTTTATAAATTATTAAATAACTTTTCCTATTTATTGGTGACCCAATTTCTGCTCTTTAGATCTACCAGACCAAACATTTTATTTTACTGGCATAAACTTGGCACATTTGGCCCATCAATAAAGGAGCCTGTGTCTTCATCTCCTTTTTCCTATAATAAAATAGATTTGTCATATCTATTGAAATTTTCCTAACCAGATAGCAGTTATTGGTGAAATGGACTTTTAGAGTTGGGGCTGTGGATAAGTGGTATAAGGGAACCTGGACCTGGAAGTGAATGCCTGTAATCCCATCGACTCAGGAGGTTGAGGTTGTTCAAAGTCAACTTTGGAAACTTGGCAGACCCTGTCTCAAAATGAAAAGTAAAAAGGGCTGGAGGTATAGATCAGTGATATAGCATGCCTGCCTTCAATTCTCAGTACTGGAAAAAAAAACAAAAAAAATGGAGGGAAAACTTATTTGCTTACTTGGGGATAAAAAGTACAAACCCAGTAAAAACCTATCATATACTTGAATGGATTACTTGTCCCCCTAAAATATATTCATTTCCTTTTGTTTGTTTGTTTGTTTTGATACTGGAGATTGAACCCAGGGGCACTTAATTACTGAGCTACATTTTTCTATTTTCATTTTTTATTTTGAGACAGGACCTTGCTAAGTTTCTGAGGTTGACTTTGAACTTGAGTTGCTACAATTACAGGTACATGCCACCATGCCCAGCACCATTCTTTCTTTCTTTTTATTTTTTTAAAGAGTTTTATGGTTATATGTAGTAGTTGGGCTCATCCCAACAAAATCATACTTGCATGGAATTTGATTTCAGTTCATGATCTCCTTCCCTTTCCTTATCCCTTTTCCCTTCCATTCTCCCTCTCCTTTTGCTTATCTTTATAGTGACAATTCACATATGTACCGGTCCATCAATATTACTCAAGATGTGTGTGTGTGGGGGTTCTACTTGAGAATGAGGCAATTCATTTCATTTGTTTAGTACACTACACTTTTCAAGGCACATTCTACTAACACTTAAAACTGTCTGAAGTAGGTATTATCTTTGTATAACAGATAAGAAAAGTGAGGTTCAAAGATATTGACTTGACCCAAGTTATATCAATTGTAAATTTCAAAATCAGGAGACCACATCATCTGACTATACTCTGGGTAGCTTATCAAAGAAATTCCCACATAATTTTCCATTGGATTTTGCAATTATCCTTCAAAAGCCCTCACCTTGGCAAACAAAATCTTCTAAATAAAGTCTAACAACATTTAAGCATTGATATTCAATTGAACCTACTGGTCAGAAACTTCCTGACTCACAACTAGAGATTTTTTAAATGATAGAAAGAGGGCTGTTAACATGTGATGTTCTTTCTTTCAACCATGACTTTTCTTGTAGGTTTATAGTTATGATTTAGCTTTGGAGTACAAAGCAGTAAAATTTAATTGAGTAGAAGTCAGATTAAGGTCTTTCAAGTTGGACACACAAATAAAGAAGTCACACAAATAAACGTGAGTCACACAAATAAAGAAGAATAAACAATACTTCTGAAATTCAGCTAAAAAAGACTCTAGTGGAAAACATAATCCCTAATTTATAAAATCTCCCCACCATGAAACATACTTTGTGTGACTACATGACAGTAAGTATATACCTGGTACTGAGAATGAAAACTATACCATAAAAACTCATATCAAGAGGCTCACAGTGTATTTCTGATATAAATTTATGCCCTTCCTCTCCACCCCAAAGGTGGGGGGAAACCAACCAAATACCCCAGAAATATTTAGGACAGCCTCAGTTTTTTGTTTTTTTTTTTTATCTTGGAGCCTAAGAATGACTCTCCTTTATAAAAATCTCTTACCAAGTCATATTAAACATGTTAAGTACAATAAATAATACTAAATGCAGTTTTCCAGCCTGATTTCCATTGTGCTATAAGTTGAAGCCTTCTTGTATTCTGATAAAATAATATACATCATTCTGATGGTTTTGGAATGTTTCACAACACAACTTTGATGTTATATTTTTGTCTCATGCTGTTGTAGTGGTATGTTTTTCTCCTCAATTCTGAGTCAATGCTGTCTGACCCTGGAGTTAGTGAGTATGCTAATTGTACTAAGTATCTAAGCCAAAATGATCTAGTTAATTTGATAGGCTGAATAACAATAGTATCTTAAAGATGTTCACTTTCTAATCCTGGAATTTATAAATATGTTCCCTTAAAAGTTAAAATGTGACTTTGCAAGTGTGATTGGGTTAAGTATTCTGAAGTGGGGCTATTATCCTAGATTATCAGGTAGACCCAATGTATTTACAGGGTCCTTAAGAGGAAGCAGTAAAACATTTAGGAAGAAGATCAACAAGTATATAGACTTGAACATTAACATTAACCATCTAAACCTAACAAATATTTGGTCAACAACAGCAGAACATATCCTTCTCATGTATATACATGGGATAGGCTTCATGATGGACCATATATTAAGCCACAAAACAAATATCTATAAATTTAAAAAGATTTAAATAATACAAATTCTCTCTTTTAAATATAATAGAATAAAACTAGAAATCAATACCATAAGGAAAAAATGGAAATGCATAAATATGCAGAAATCAAACAACACACTCTTAAGTTGGTCAAAAAGGAAATCACAAATGAAAATAAAAAAATATTTTGAGATGAATGAAAATAAAACACAATATACCAAAATGCAACTTATAGCAAAAGGAATGCTCAGAGGTAAATTTATAGCTAACTGTAAATATTTACACTAAAAAGGAAGAAAAATAGCTTTCAAATCAATGACCCAATTTTTCACCTCAAAGAATTAGAAAAAGAGCAAACTAAATACAAAATTTGCAGAAGGTAGTAAAGAGTATTATAGCAGACCTAAATGAAACAGAGAATAGGTACACAATACAAAATAAATCAATTAAGTCAAAAGTTGGTTCTTCGAAAAGATCCACAATTTAACATACTTTAGCTAGATTGACTAAGAAAGAAAGAAGATGCAAATGACTTAGAAATAAAAGTGGTACCATTACTACAAACCTTATAGAAATTAAAAGAATCATAAGAGAATCATCTAGAATTACATTAGGGACAATTGTAAATCAACAAATTGGGTAACAGAGTAAATAGACAAATTCCTGAAAATGCAGAAATGATAAAATGGACTTCTAAAGAAATAGAAAGTATGAACACATTTGAAAACAAAGAGAACTACTCAACAAAAGAGACCAGGACCAGATGGCCTTGCCAAACACTTAAAGAAGAATAACATCAATTTTTCTTAAACTTCCCAGAAATAGATGAGGAAGTAACACTTCCTACACCATTCCATGACATGAGCATTATTCCTGATACCAAAACAAGATAGCTACACAAGAAAATTACAGACCAATAATTCTTATGAAGATAGATGCAAGGACCCTTAAAATACTATCAATCCAAATTCAGAAACATATAAAAAGGATTATTATCAAAGACCAACTGAGATTTGTCCCAGGAATGTAAGGTTGACTTAATATATGAAAATAAATTAATATGTCATTGTAACTTAACAAAACTCACGTGGCCAGTAAATATAGAAAAAGCATTTGACAAAACCAACACTAAATCATGATTAAAGTCTCTTAACAAACTAGGAATAAAAGGGAACTTGTTCAACTTGGAAAAGGAGATCCATGAAAAATTTTCATCTACGTAGTGGTGAAAGATTGAATGCTGTCTACCAAAAAAATTAAGTCAACCAAAAAGGAAAGGAAGAAGTGAAAACATCTTTATTTACAGGTAACATGGTGCTGTATATAGAAATTATTACACACACACACACACAAATAGCCTTACCTAGGTCACAGGATACAAGATCAACATATAAAATGCAATTGTAATTCTATGAATTAGCAACAATCAAAAAGAAAAATTAAGAAAATAATTCCACTTGTTCCACAAATGAAACAAATCCAGATACTTGACTATATATTTAAAAAAAAGAAATTCAGGATCTGTACAATCAAAACTATAAATCATTTTTGAAAGTTAAGAATATATCCATGAATGAAGAGACAGTTCATATTTGTGGACTGGAAGATTCAAGGATTCCTTACAAAAATTGACAAGTTAATTGTTACATTTAACTGGAAATGTAAAGATCTGGCACAGTCAAAACAATTTTGAAAAAAAGAAGCCCAAAATTTAATTATTTAAAGTTACAATGTCAAGATAGTGTGATATTCACTTAAACATAGCCTTGGACCAGAGGAACAGAATTTCCTAAAATAAAATCTAAAAATAAATCTTCTGTTAATGATTAAATGGTTTCTAACAAAGTTGCCAAAACAACTCATTGAGAAAAAGATAGCCTTGTCAATAATTGGTTGTACTAGTACCATATGCAAAAATTAATGATAAATATCAATGCAAAAGCTAAAGTTTTTAAACATTTAGAAGAAAACATAAGAGAAAATCTTTGTGAATTTTGGTTAGGTGAAGAGTTTTTAGACATGATGGCAAAAGCACAAGTCATACAAGGAGAGACTGACAAATTGGATGCTGTCAAAATTTAGACTGCTTCAAAAGGCCCCATTAAAAAATGAAAGGTCAAGCCACTGAGTGGTAAAAATATTTGCAAATCATATATTAGGTTAAAAAAAACTTGGCAAAATGACCTATGAATGGCTATCAAGTATATTGAAAAGGGGTTAATATGGGTAGGCTTTAGGGAAACTAAAATCAGGATGAGTTACCATCACACATCAACTAGATTGACTCAGATTGAAAAAAAGGCAATACCAAGAGTTGTCAGGTATGTAAAAAACTGGACCCTCATAAATTGCTCATGAAAATGTAAAATGGTACATCTACTTTGCAAAAGTTTAGCAGTTTCTTAAACAGTTACACATAAATGAACCAAAGGACCCAGAAATTCCACTCTTGAGAATCTACCTGAGAAATGAAAACATATGCACAGACTGTAACATAAATGTCTGTGGCAACATAAATAACCCAAATCTGGAAACTATTCAAGTTTCTAGCAAACTGATGAATGGATAAATGAAATGTGGTATACCCATACAATGGAATACTTTTCAACAATCAAAAGAAATTGAAACATTGATACATGCTAAAATATGAACCTCAAAAACATACAGTGAATGAAAAAAGCCAGATCCACAAGACTTTATACTATGATCCCATTTACATGAAATGTACAAAAATGCAAATTTATAGAGACAGAAAATAGACAAGTGTTTGCCAGGGCTTGGACTGTGTAAGGGGGATTGATTGCAAACAGATTTGTGAGAATTTGGGAGTGATGAGTTCTAAACTCAGATTGTGCTGATGGTTGCACATCTTTATAAATTTATTTAAAATCACTGAATTATACTTACTCATGCTATATAAATTATAGCCCAGTAAAGTTAAACATTTTTTAAGATGTTTTTAAAGGGGGAAAAATAGACAAGGAAGGAAAAAAAAATTATGATTTGGCTATTCTTTACTCACATAGCCTGCTGTGTTTACTTTTATTGTTGTACTTAATTATACTCTTCAGATCAGCTACCTAATTCTTCGACTTCCCCACTGGAAATGGAAACACAAGCACAATTAATTTGATAACTATTCTTTACTGCCCAGGACTTTATTCCACATTAGGTCTTTAGGTGGGGTGTTGGTCAACTGATATCTCAAGCACCTGGCACTGGAGCTGAAAGCAGAAATGAGGAGGAACCTAGGAGACAAAGGACTAAAAGGTACAAGATAGCCACATGATTCCATGAAGATGCAAGCATTCCACTGTGCTGACTCTCAATGTGTCTGTCAGTCACCCTGGGCAGGAAGGGGACACCAGCGTAGCAAGAGAGAGAAGAAAGGGACAAGTGAGAACATAGTGCAAAATGTTGGCAAACAACCTTTGTTACTGAGTTTCTATTATTCCAAAAGCAGTATCCCACTGATGAGCTGCTAGAGACATGTGAGGGGCATTTGTATTCAGACCAACCGAAAACATTTGTTTCATGGCCCTAGAAGAGTGACTCGTAGGAGCATATTACTGCATTTCTGACTTTGGGGAAAACCAGGAAAGGACAGAATGGGTGAAGTTCAAAAAGGAAATGCCTTCTGCCAAACTGGGTAGTCCCACTTCCTCTGTACACACTACCAAGGGTGGGGCTGAGATAAGCCCTGCCCCTGGTGACCTCCAGGACTAGACAAAGGGTGTTATTTGTGAATGAAAGTTCACTGCAACATGGAAGACTGGGACAGGTTGCCCTCTACCCATATGTTCCTGTAGCAGGTAGGGGACACTATAATCATGCTAGACCCTCCACATGTAGGTACACCAGGATGATCATGTGGGCTGGACATAGAAATGGTGAGAAGAGGGGAAGATGATGCTCACAGGGAGCTAATGTTTGAGTCCCACATTACAAACTCTGTGAGGTCCTTTTAGCAACCCGGTGGTATGGGTACAGCATACCAAGTTGTGGAAACTGAGGTTCAGAAATGTTTCCTACCTGTAAAATAGGGGACATCCTACATTTTACCTATCTCAAAGGTAAGAACCTAAAGTGTAAGATTTCTGTTGACCAGTGTCACACATTTGGTAAGTGGCAGAGCTGGGATTTCAATTCAGGTTCCTATGATCCCTGAACCCTTGTTCTTTCTGCTGTGCCACACTGTTCATTCAGGTTTAGACAGCTTTAAAAGAAAATATTCAGCCTTCCAGCTTCAGCTCTCTGATTTCTTGTTTCTGGATGATAATAAGCCAGCCAAAAGTCCTCCTGGGATTTCTTTTCTCCTCTAGGCCTGGGAGAATAAAAAAACACCACTGTGCCCTTGAAGCTTCACCAACAATCACAACTATAAAGGCTGGGTTTAATACTGAGAGGATATTATTAACAAATGGCTTAAGAAAAACCTTCAGAGGGCTTGCAGCCACCCACACCATTTGTAAAATCTTAGGGAAGAAACCTGATCCAGAAAATGGTTGGAAAGCAACAAACCCTAGTATCAGAAATACAAAAGGGGGAGGATCATTGCCTTTAGACAATTTGTTTTATTGTGAACAATAAAAATGTTCCAGTTGATTCAACGAAAAATAATCAAAAACAAGGCTATTTTTTAAAAGGCATTTATAGGACTGCGGGTTTCATTTCCTTTGCCTTTAGATCTTTTGCCTCTCATTCTGAGCAGCAGATGCTGTCATATAAGGAAGACCACCTGCTTTCCAGGGCATCTCTGCAACAAATAGCTTTGAGGGAGAGAGAAGAAAGATCACAGGATGAAAAGGAAAGAATTAGAAAGGGGGGAAATGGGAAATTAAGAAGTTGGCTTAATGCACATCTTCTGAATTATTCAACTGCTGAAAAGCCGACAGATTTCTTTTGACACTTGACTGTCTCACTGTGTCTATATCCATATTCCACTTTTTAAGGACCTACTTTAAGAGAATTCTGTCCATCTGCACAGCCCAGCTTTGAGACATATTTATCTTTCTTTGCAAAATGGAGACATAAAAATTTATAGAACATGGGTATTAATTAAATGATATTTTAGTTCAGGAAAGTTTTATGGCTTTAAAAGGACTCTTAGGAGTCAATTCTTCTGTAAAGAAATTTTCTTTTGGAAATGAAAATAGCCCACCTTCCCTTCCTTCCTCTCCCAACAAAATGACTTAAGATAGTATTTCTGGGCCCCAAGGTTTCTAAAAGCTTGTTAAACTCTTACTTAAGGCAACAGGTATGACTTGAGTCAGTTGAAAGGCTAATTGTTTGGAGAGAACTGGGTCCCATATGCCAAGGAAAATAAGATGTTAAGGAAATTGTTCATATAATTCCAGCTCGGTTAACATGATCACCTGAAACACACCAATAATAAAAGTAATAACAGGAAAATGTCTATACGTTGGAAGTCTCAGGAAACAATTTGTTCTAGATGGCTGATTTTGCATACATTGAAGGTTTTCCTTTTATTAAGTGCCCAAACATTGTCATTTTAGATTTTAACTTGTTTAAAGGTCTTTGTGAAATGCATCATATGTTGATTTGCCTCTATAAATAGTATCTATTTAATTATAATTTATTCTGTTAATTCTTCCAAAAAAGGATGTTGAAGAACTATTAAATGCTATTCTCAACACCATTTGAATTTTTCTTGATATCACTGATCTTCATATCAAATACCAGTGACAGGAGGGGCTGTATTAAAGTCATGCCCTTAGGAAGATAAGAATATTTGGTCCTCTTGCTCTGTCATGTTCATATCCTTCTATGCCATTTTAATTATTATATCTGATTTTTTTTCAGTTGCTCTTTTCCTTCCCTTGCTGCCAAGCAATCTCTTTATTCATCTTGCAGGGCTACCTCTGACAGTTCATCACAAAATACTGTCTCTAATAGCTTGGAAACTAGATGGCCCATTAGAATAGAAAGGTGTTAACGAAGGGCTCAAGAGGGGATTTGCTAAGAGTTATACACATGCACCGCAGAGCTCGTCCAAGCAGCTCGGAGAGGCAAAGAAAAGTAAGTTGGGTTTGCTTAAGAGCAGGGTTGACATGAATGCAAGACCCAATATTTGAGACATACTTACTCAAAAGTCATTTTTTTTGTTTTGTTTTTAGTTTTTTCTCTGAATTCAAATTTAACAGGATGTTTTATTTTATTCGTTAGATCTGATACCTCTTTCTGAGGATAAAGCTACTTATACCTGTCTCAGCCTACTCTGGCCATCCAGACTCATGATTGCAATTGCTAAGCAGAGTGGACCTCATCCAGAGGGCCCTCAATGAACAGCTCCAGACATTATGAGACAAAAATATTCACTGAGCAATGACTAAAATCATACTCTCTAAAGAGAATAATATACACATTCCTTTATAGCTACCATGTAAAAGAAATACATAGATAAACCATAAAGATCACTCACCAGAGTTCTGGGTGTCAATTCCAACTTCTTTTTCCATATAAACAGATAAATTAAGATAATTGTTTATAGTGACTTAAAATATGGATTTTTCTGGGGTTTGTAACTTTCTTGAACCCACTCTACAGAATTACTCTTAGAATTCACCTCTTAACCTAGGTATCTTGTTTCAGCCTTCATCTAAGACACTGCCAAGAAACAGAGGTTAGTAGTCTAAAGCTTTGGCAAGCACGTTCTTTTAATAACACAAACTTGGGTGTCTCAGGACTTCTACTCTAATAACATTAATACCCCCCCACACACACACACATACAACCAAATTCGAGTCACTAAAACTCTACTCCAACAAGATAGTATGCTTCTGATTTGGATGGCACATGAATCTTTCTTTCTTTCTTTCTTTCTTTTTTTTTAACTTTTTTTGTTGAGGTATATATTCCAGATTAAAATTGCTGACTCAGTAACTGAACTTGAGATAAGAAAAATGATTCAGCATTGAAACAGCCCAAATGGAATATAACAATTCCTTTCAATTCACAAAATCAATGAAACCATCGCTTCTGAGAATTTTGGCCAAAATGCAGAATCCAAATCTACTGATGAGGAAAGAGTCAAACCCACACTGAAGGCCATTCTTGGGAATAACTGTCCCATGCCTTTCAAAAGTGTCAAGTCAAAGAAGACAAAATCTTAGGAACTCTTCCAGACTGAAGATCCAAGAGATGTGACAAAATGCAATGTATAATCCTGGTTTGGAGTCTCAAAAATAAATATTAATAATTTTATTGGCACAACTAATAAAATTTGAATATAGACTATGGATTATGGAATAATATCAAGGTCAAGTTTTATGATTTTGAAAACTGAACTGTGGTTATATAAAAGGAAACTTATCTAAAATAAGCACCATGCAGTGTATAGGGTCAAGAGTGTCATGTCTCCAACTTAGTCCTAATATATATGTGGAAAGAGGGAATAAAAGAGACAAATGGGCAAAATTTGAACTCTTTATGAATCTGGATAAAGGGCATACAGGAGTTTTTATACTGTTCTTGAAGCTTTTCTGCATATTTAAATTTATTTTTTAAAGTTACCAAAAAAATAATTTATCTTGGTACAGGTTGAGCATCCCTAATCTGAAACTCTAAAATCCAAATGTTCCAAAGTCTAAAGCTTTTTGGACACCAACACAATGCCACAGGAAGAATATTTCATCAATTCCAAACAATACTAAAGGTGATCAAAAAAGAGAGGACTTAAGTTGAGTTTATGGGATGGTGCTCAGAAAGAAGAAGACAACCCTGAACAGCAAAAGTGTGACAAATCAAGGGATAAGAATCAAGGAATGGATCAAATCAATTAGAGGTCTCCTGGATAAAAACCAGGGGCAGGGGACTAGTGTGCTGGAATTTTGTGTGCTCTGGTCATCCACGTCATAATTGGAGTATCTGGACACTATGGCATATGCTACTGTCTGCATGCTGCAACCTTAGGAATTCGGGAGTGGTGCACAAGGTTACTGAGCAATCACTTTGACATTTCATGACAACGCTCTAGAGTAAGGACAGACATTTCAACTTCCAGTTCACCCCATTCTTGTATCTGCTGCTTCCTGAACAATTGGTCACATTCATGCTGTTTCTCAAAAGAATATTTTACTTTCAGGGGATACTTACATTGCCATAAATTTAAAATAAAGTGATTCAGTGGTAATCCCTGGGAGTTGCTCTTGTTGGGAAGTGTCATGACCCTGAAATATATAGAGGATTTATTCCAGCTCTGTCAAAATTAAAGCTGAAGGGATATAAAACTGTCCACTGCTCTTTCCGATACTAATATAGGAGAGACCTGAAACTGAACTGATCCTTTTGGAGTCCGCTCCTCTTCCATAGCCTTACTCATTCCCCTGTTTTTAATTATTATCTGCCTTCAATTACTCTCTCCTAGTCTTTTATGTCTAGTACATAGCTCTCACTGAAGCACCAAACCTATACATATGGCACCGGATAAGCATATCAAATTCAAAATGTCCCAAGACATATTTATCACCTTTTTGCCTTTAAAAATTACTCTTGCTATTCCTACTCTGGCAATGATTACCAACATATGTCATAAACTTGCTATCATTGACTTTTATTCTCCCATACTGAAGTAACCATTAAAATGTTTGAAGGAAACTCCTAAATACCTTTATTATCCATTGCTATCTCTCAATCTTCACTGATGCTTTCCTAACCAACAAAAGCATCATCTCTTACCTGGACTAGTATGTCAGGGAATTTAGGAGAGTTGTGTCGTGCACATATGAAAGTTATGCAAATTCAATTCTATGCATTTTTGAATTTAGTAAAAGATGCTTCAGTATGTACAAAATTATATCATTTTACTAGGTCTTAAGAAATTTTGACCATGTATAAATGTTTGCCTTCCACATTGATTTTTAAATCTGCCATAAAATACTGCTATAGTTTCTATTGTTCATTCGGGACTCTCCTTGCCTCAGCACTTATCAGATGACACCAACTACAATGGCTATTTTAAAATACATTTTCAGCCAGGCATGGTGGTACATGCTTATAGAAGGCTGAGGTAGGAGGATATCAAGTTCAAGACTATCCTGGCAACTTGATGAGAACTTGTCTCAAAATAAAAAGGGCTGGGGATATAAACCAGTGATAAAGTACCCCTGGGTTCAATTCCCATCCTCCTAAATAATTTACTGTGAAATACACTTGAAAACTAAAAGACACACATGTATGTTTTAAAAAAAAAATACTTCTGGAGCCAATATTTGTATGTATACAACACAGGTCAGGAAACAGCAACAGTGACATCCCCAAAATACCTATGCATCCTTTCCAGATCGTAATTCCCTCTCTTTTCTAAAGCAGTTCAAGGTAATAATTTCATTTCTTTCCTTTATGTGTTTACCATTCATGCATACATCCCTAACTAATACAAATCAGTTAGCTTGGTGCATATTTTTTTTATATTTCTATAAATAGAACTAGGCTTCATGCATTCTTTTGGTCTTGCTTAGTTTCCCTCAACATTTGTAAGATTAATCTATATTGTGTATGTAACTAAAGCTTTTTTATAACTCCTTCTTTACTTGTCTATCTCCTCCAGCGGACTCTCAGCATCATATCCCTTCAGTTCAGTATTATATTCTCACCACTTCTTAGTATATAAAAATATAAAATACTTCTTAGTATATAAAAATATAAAAATATTTATTGTGAAAACCCAAACCATCTGTATTCACGCAACTTAACCATCCACATGAATGCAACTATAATATGCCACTGTCTTCATCAACATGACCTCATTACTCCGAGAAAGGCTTCTCTGGGAAGATAAAAGTTGCAAGAAACTTTATTGTTTATGTCAGAAATTTCCTTTAAAAACCATTTAAATGAACATTAAACTGTCCAATGCTTCAATAGATAGCATCAAATAGCTGCAACAAATGTTTGCTCTCTGAGATTCTTTGAACCCTTGACTCTAAATCTTTGCCTTCATGTGTCCACGAATTCTAAATTTTATCATGATTCTTACCCAATCCTAATCAAGCCCCCATATTGAAAGACCTGCCTTGAACCAGATTCCAAACCCAATAAATATTTTGATTTGCCTTCTGCCTTTGAGATGCACTGAAATTCTGTCAAGGTAGAAGATGGCAATTACACAAGTATTTGCTCTATCACTATTTATTACCCTTACCATAATAAGAATAAACTTGGCTTGTCTTATTAACAGGTTGTTTTGAGGACAGTTCCAGGGAGCCATTATTGTATAGTTGATTTTGTAAATGAACCAAAGAAAACACAGGCAGTATATTCAAGTTAAAAAGGCAGTGTGCTTTGGCTCCACACAGCATTCCTGCTAACTGCTAAAGCAGCCAGTACTTTGAAAAGAACAACAGAGAGAGGAAAAGCCTTCCATGGAAATCAATTTATAAAGGCGCTATACTTAAAGAGCATTAGGCAAGTCTAAGAATAGACCCTCAGTACTAGGTATAAATGATTCTCAGCAACTCATTAGGAGTTAACAAATAGACATTCAGAATAAGACTGCTGAAACAAGACTTATGCTTTCTAAGAAAACTAGGGAGAATCCTCCCAGGGTATCTTGATGAATATATGTCCTGGCCAACAAGCTTGCCTACCAATGCCTCAAGCACACTGAACTGAGAAATTGGAGTGCCATTCATTAAAAGAGCTAGAGGGTTCAGAGTTTCCATTCATTTCCATCGTCACCACTATATTTGTCAGTTTTGCCTTACTATACCAAAATACCTACAGGAATTAACTTATAAACAGAAAAAAAATTTTTTTAAGTCACAGTTTTGAAATGTCCAGCCCAAATTTAGGAGGTCCCATTTCTTCGGGACTCTGGTGAGGTTGCTAAATAGCAATAGCAGGGAGCGTGTGGTCAAGGGAAACCACTCACCTCTTGAGCCAGGAGGCAGAAAAAAGAGAGGAAGAGACTAAAGTTTCACAACCCATTTTGGAATATGCCCCCAATGACCTAAGAACCTCCCAAAGGCCCTTCCTAAAGGTCCACAGCACCCGTCAGCAGCACCATGCTGGTGACCAAGGCTTTAACACATCAACCTTTGGGGGACACAATTCAGACCACAGCAACACCATCAACAAAGCTTCCCCCTCATCTCAGAGAGTCATCTCAGTGAGGAACAAAACAATACAATGGGTGAGATGTTTGGGAACCTCGAGGTGGGGGTGGATGAGTTTCACAGGCAAAATGAATCTTTGAGCACTAGAAGGAGAACTGTGGTGGGTTGAATAATAGCTCCCCAAATGTGTCCACGTCCTAGCCCTCAGAATTTTGTGAACATTACCTTATAAGCAAAAGGGACTTTGCAGATATGATGAAGTTCGAGATCTGGAAATGGAAGATCGACCTGATTATCTAGATGTACCGGCATGGTCACAACGTGATGATGGAAATGGACATTGGAGTGACGCCCTTTTGAAGGTGGACAAAAGGGCCAGAAGCCAAGAAGTCCAAGAAACTGAAGAGGCAAAAAGACTGACCCCTCAGAGTGTTCATAAGGAGGCAGCCCCCCAGCACCTTCACTGAATCTCAGAGAGAATGATTTTGTACTTCTGACCTCCATAAATGTAAGAAAATAAACCAATTTTGTTTTATACCATTTGTGACAATTTTTTGTATTTGGCAGAGGAAACTAATACGAAGACGTTATGCACAGGCCCCACTGACTAATACACCATATCAATTTTCTAATTGTCAAGTAACAACTAATCACAAATATGGGTACTTAACTCCACCCATGGCTTCAACCTATCTATTACCTCACTTTTCATGGGCCAGAAATTCAGGCACAACTTAGCTGGGTTCTCTGTTTCGTATCTAACAAAACTATAATCAGGGGGTCTCATCTGTGGCTTGGGAGTCTCTTTAAAAGGGTTGTTAGAAGAATTCATTTTCTCGCAGTTGTAGAACTGATAGTGTCTTAGAGAAAAGAATCTCTGACTTCTTTCATCTCTGATCTCTAAACCCTCTTTTTGAATTAAATCAAGCCCACTCAGGATAATCTCTTTTGATTAATTCAAGAGATTTGAAACTTTAATTGCATCTTCAAAATCTTTTCACCTTTGCCATGTGACATAACAGAATCACAGAAGTGATATCCCACCCTAGTCACAGACCCTGCTCACACTGCAGGGTAGGAGATTATATAGGGTATTTATCTTAAACGTGAAAATATCAGAAGGAAGGAGTCTTAAGATGTGGCTACCACAGACATAAAATGCCATCTATTCTGCTTAATGTAGCATTTTAAAAATTATTTATTTTAAATTTTTTACAGACTGCATTTTGATTCATTGTGCACAAATGGGGTACAACTTTTCATTTCTATGATTGCGCATGATGTAGATTGATATCATTCGTGTAATCATACATGTACATAGGGTAATAATGTCTGTCTCATTCCATCATTTTTCATACCCTCCCTCATTTCCTTCTACATAATCTAAAGTTCCTCCATTCTTCTCTTACTCCCCACCCCCCCAACCCCCATTATATATCATTCGGCCTTTGGTTTTTTGGGGATTGGCCTATTTCTCTTAGCATGATATTCTCCAATTCCATCCATTTATTTGCAAATGCCTTAGTATCATTCTTCTTTATGGCTGAATAATATTTTAGCAGATGTTAATATAAGCATATTTAATATTTACAGGTTTAATTCAAAGTTTCATTCATCAATTCTATTTTTTCCATAAAGCCTTACGTCCCTAAACTAAAATTCTCTTACTTTTAGTGTTTTAAAAAAATCTAATTGAGGGAATTGTTTTTCTATGTACATACATGTATACAGTGTGTTTGCATATAAATGCAGAATACTAATAAAATTAAAACTTTTTATACATATATATCCTTTCAGAGAACATAATTCTTTTTTACTGATTAGGAGTCTTAGAGAAAAACAGAGTTACCTAAATTTATGAGAAATCACATCAGTGGAGGGCTGGCATCAAAATCCAGATCTCAAGAATTTTTGGGGCTGGGGAGATAGCTCAGTCGGTAGAGTGCTTGCCTTGCAAGCACAAGGCCCTGGATTCGATCCCCAGCACCACAAAAAAAAAAAAAAAAAAAAAAAAAAAAATTTTGTTTGAAGTTCTACCCACTGTACCAAGAATAATCAGTATCGCTTCTCAGAAAATATTTTATAAGCTCAGTATTAGAAATCAGATTTATGTGCCATTATTGTCAATAGTTTCCCAAGGAGACTATGATATAAGTCCTCACAAATGCTGGTGTCTTCCCTTCATGCCCCCAGGTAGGCCTTAATGTTCCAACACTATCAATTAAGCACTAATACTACATTCTTACCACCTTGTATGTGTGCCTAAGAAATTGACATGGACTTGCTGCTCAGCACACACACACTGTTTATAAGGCTCCTGTCTCTGCCATCTAACCAAGAAGTACTATCATTTATCATCATTGTATGGAGGACAATTAATGGTTTTGTTGGCAGCCATTTTGCAGCTACAACTTGGCAGCCTTTGTTAATCTGTGCTTACTAGCCTCATGGAAATAATGAGAGAGAGAGAAAGACAGAGAGAGAAAAGAGGGAAGGGAGGGAGCAAAGTAAAGGAGGGAGGAAAGAAAGAAAGAGACACCAAAGGGAGAAAGAAAGACAGGGAAGGTATTTTTATTTTGCTATCCTTTCATTCAGAGCTTTTTCTGGTTGAAGTCTTAGATGATCAAGTTTTTATTCAGTATACCTCCCCTCCAGCCTCCAGCAAGAATCTAATAGGATTAGAATTTTCTCTAACGTTCCAAGTTGCAAATCATTCCAGTTTTCTTTTTTCATTTGCCTGCTCTTGGAAATGACTATTTCCACTGCAGTGGACAAAATCCTAGGACGGAACCTAAGGCTCCTAGGCCCAAGTCTGTCTCTGAGTTATGTGAGTTTGACAATTTACTCTGGACCTTGGTTTCTACATGTAAGAAATAACAGGAAATTTTCTAGCTCCAGCCAGCTCTAAAAGTCTATGATTCTCTATTGAACTAAGTCCAAATGAAATTCAGTATCTTTTTTATGAAACATTATTTCGTGTCACTACTTTGGTATTACTACTTTCATTGCTTTTTAATAGCCTGGAAACAACTCATATTAACTATAACAGCAAAGTATAAATGAAATTGGGAACAGAAATAATGATAAAACTGCACGTAATGAGCACTGAGTACGTGCCTGGCGCCATGCTAACTGCTTTACACATTTTATTTAATCCTCAGGACAACTCTCTGATAGGATTATTACTTCCATTTTACAGATGAGGGACTGGAGGCTTACAATGGTTAGATGACCTCCCTAGGGTCACATTACTAAGCTAGTCAGCAATAAAGCTTAAATTTGTACCTACATCACCAGGCCACAAAGACTGAACTTCAAAGCTTTAGGCTCTCCCATGGCCACTTGGTCCCTCACTTGTGGATGGCTAGTCAAACCCAACACTTAGTTTGTGGGGTAACCCAAATGGGCAATGTGGGCTGCAGTTCACATGCTCCCTCCTGTGCCCTCTTTGGAGCCCATTAATAGGAGATTGGATGGTTTGTGGGTATGAGTCCCTCTCTTCTGCTTTTAGATATTCTACTCCACAGGTTTTTGGTTTTCCTTGTCTGCATCCCTCATGGATTTAAGAATCAAGGGAGATCTTCCTCTGGGGAACGTGGACTGCTACCTTTCATAACATTTCTCTTTACTATTTGGAACAGATGTCAGAAATTTACCTACATTTCCCCCATATTTCTAAGGAAACTATCGTAAAATTAACACATGGCACGCAGAAAATTAAGACTGAGCAGAGCGAAAAGTCCCCTAGAACTTAATAAAGGCATAAGTATTAGAATATTCATTTCCTAGATGATAAAAAACAAGAGAGGGTCGTGAGTGTAAGTAGCCCAGCTTCTCAGCATGATAGGAACAGTATGCACACCTAGTTTCTTGGCTTGTCCTGGTGTACTCTTTTTCTACTACCAAGCTGCTCTGGTTAAAGAAAGTACTCAGACTCAGGAAAGGTGAATGCCACAGAGAGATGGAGGCAAGAGACCGAAGGAAGCAGAGAATGCAACTGTTAGTCAAGGAATGCCAGAGTGTCACAACCACCAGAAGAGTTCTTCTCTCCAGGTTTCAGAGAGAACGTGGTCACAAAACCCTTGGTTTTGGGTTCCTAATCTCCAGAAAAGCAAGAAAATAAATTTCTGCTGTTTAAGCCAGCAATTTGTGGTACTTTATTATGATAGTCTTAGGAAACTTATACAGGGAGCTAACAATAGGTTCCTTGGGTAGAGAATGGAAAGCCACCAAGGGGCAGGTGGAGAAGTTTAGAGTAAGTAGGTGGAGTGTCCCCATATAATGGCTATTGTGAGAAAGGCAGCCAAGAAGATGGGAATGTGGGTGCATAAAGTGTGGTATATGTATAAAATGGATCACTAGGTACTCATTTAAAAGGAAGTCTCGGGGCATGTGGCACTTGCCTATAATCCCAGTGGCTAGGGAGGATGAGGCAGAAGGATGGCAAGTTCAAGACCAGCCTCAGCAAATTAGTGAGGCCCTGAGCAATTTAGCAAGACTCTGTCTGAAAATAAAAAATAAAACAGGATGGGATTGTGGTTCAGTGGTTAAGAATCCCTAGGTTCAAACCCTGGTACTGAAAAAATTAAAAAAGAAAGGAAGGAATTTCTGCCATTTGCCACAATATGGATAAACCTAAGGACATTCTGTTAAATGAAATAAGTGAGACACAGAAAGAAAATTATTGCATGACCTCACTTAGATGCAGAATCTAAAACAAATCAAAGCAAAAGGTCAAATCCAAATACACAGAGATAGAGAATTAAGCAGTGTTACCAAAGGCTGGGCCAGGCAGGGGAGGAAATGGGAACATGTAGGTCAAAATATGTAAAGTAGAAGACACGTAGCATGAACAAATCTAGAGTTCTAATGGACAACAAGACTATACTTAATAAAATTGCATTGTATTAGGAATTACTGTTAAATAAGTAGATTTTATCTGGTCTTGTCACACAGATACATACAACAGTAACTATATGAGATGGTAGGTATCTTAATCTGCTACTATATAATAGCCATTTTACTATCTATATGTGTTCATAACATTTTGTTATAAACCTCAAATATAGGCAATAAAATTTATTTTAAAAATACTCTTTAAAGCTGTTTTACTTCACTATTGACTCACTACAGAACGGATACCCCCTCCTTTAATTCTAAAGAAAGACCAGTTTCCAGTTGAGCATTCATGTCTCCTGCTTTCCCCCGAAGCTTTCTGGGGAGCTGATAGAAGGGGAGGAGCCCAGAATTATCCCTGGCATCTTATCGGAAGCTCATCCAGAGGTACTGATGCTCTGACAGCATCCTCTGCAGGAGTTCACCATCCTCTGCAGCTGAAGAACTGGGGAAAGGAAGAGATCCCTACATACATGGGAAAGCTCCCAAGTCTGTCCAATAGCTACAAACTTGACTTCTATGATTTTCAAGTAAGTCCTGATAATCCTTTCTGATGATCTTGTTGCTGTCGTGAATTCTTCTCAAATAATCTACAACTGTGAAAGACAACAGGGTGATTTTTCTGCTCATTGCCATATCTGTAAAATATCCTTTCCCAAATGTCAGGGAAACAAAATCATACAGGAAAGAACTGTATTACAACTGGAGATTGTGTACCCTCAAAGGGACTATTGCTGTGACAAAATACACAAGATAAACAAGTTAAAAGGAAGAATGATTTGTCTCACAGTTTCAGAGGTTTCAGTCCATGGTTGCTTTGAGCCTGTGACCAGGGAACTAATGTTCTTCTCCAGAGCTTGCCTTCAATAACCTAAATTTCTTCCACTAGATGCCACCTCATAAAGGTTCTTCCACCTGCCAATAGTGTTGCTGGAGACCAAGTCTTTAGCATATGACCTGTTGGGGAACTTTTAAGATCCAGACTATAACAGTTCCAGACTGACTTGACAAGGCCATTTGTTTTGCAGTGGCTGTGGAAAGTGGGAGTGGTTCTGAGCAGAGCCCCTGCATGTTCTGCTACTCTTAAAGGGGTTCCTCACTATTTTTAGCCTCCTCTCACCAGATCAGGAGCAAAAGGGCAGCATCAGAGCATCTCTCAGCTGAGATTGCTGCCCCTGCTTCAAAGAGCCTGGTACTGTGGTCACCACAGGTTTCTGGAACTTTTAGACCATTTCCCCACTAGCTGGAGTGATCTGAAACTGGCACAAAAACAAGATGGTGAGATTTTTCTCCTCTCCCTTCCACAACCCAGAAATAGGCTTCAATAACTGCAACTGTATAAAAGCCACAAAACCCACCAGCAAGCATGATGGTAGAGAACTGCTTCCAGAAGCATGCCACTCACACCCAGCTTCCTTTCTGTTTCTTTCAGCTCAAAGCCGGGCCCCTCTGCTCTGCCTTATACCTGGGCTCTGACCTTTCAGAGCTACCCAACCTGGGTGCTCTAACCTGGATACCCTTTTGCTCCAAAAGAATTCCTTGTTGTCCCTTATCCAAAAGCAGCCACCAAGAGAGCCTTCAGTCAACACTTAGGAGGATAGCAACCGGGAGAGAGAAACGAAGTGCCAGATATACTTTCCAATGAGCTTAACATATTTATATTTCTTGGAGTATTTATGCCTGAAAATACCAGTAACTTTTGTAGTGGATTGAATTGTGGCCCCCAAAAGTTGTGTCTATACCCTAAGCCTTAGAACGTGAGAATTTAATCTTATTTAGAAAAAGGATCTTGGCAGGTATTAAGGGCCTTGAGATAAGATCATCCTGGTTTTTCAGATGTGCCCTATATCCAAGGACAAGTGTTGTTACAAGAGTCAGAAGAGAAGATCCAGAGCCAGAGGCAAAGAAGACCCCAATTGGAGATCCACAGCTACAAGGTAAGGAACACCTGGAGCCTCCAGAAGCTAGAAGAGCGAGGGAGAACCAGGGTCTTGAGAGGAAATAGATCCCTGCTACCACTTTGGTTTTAGGCTTCTGGAATTCAGAACTCTGGGAAAATAAAATTACATTGTTTTAAACCACAAAGTGTGTGGTCATTAGTTAGGACAGCTCTCGAAAACTCACTTTTTAATGCAGAGGACTAGCAGTGCTGCCTCTAAAGTGCAGTTTGAGATGAATGTGGCAGGAAAACAGAGTATCGGGAAAGATTAAAAAAGAAAAGGGGGAGAGCACTGGATTGAAAGTAAAATGTTCTGAGTTGAAAAATTTTTTTTAAAAAGAGAGAGAAGATGGCCATGCAGCTATCTACCTCCCTAAGTGGAAACGTGCTTATGCTTAGCAATTTTTGTTTTGTTTTGGTTTGGTTTTTTGCATTAGCCTTCCTACAGTTTTATGTGCAAATATAAACACACTTATGCTTTGCTTGTTCTTTTAACACAAATGAGATTACTTTGTTCTGTTTTGTCACTTGTTTTTTTTTTTTTTCCATTTAGTATATCATGGATAAATTGCATATTGGCTACAAAAAGTTTTGCTTCATCTTTTGAATGACTACAGTATTGTGCTTGTATAGCTCTACCTCCATTTATTTAACCCATCCTGTTTTATTTTGTTTCTAGTGTTTTTCTATTTTAAATAAAGGAACAATGACCATAAAATAAATATATCTTTGAGTACTAGGCAAGTTTACCTACGGGATAAATTCTTAGAAATGGGATAAATTCTTGACTCATAGGTCAAAGAGCATGTGTTACCAAATTAATGACCTCCAAAGAGGACTGTACTGAGTTTTACCCTCACGGACTTTAGGAGGACCCATTTCCTCACTTCCTTGACCTCACCAGACATTACCAACAATTTTAATCATTACCAGTCCATATTTTTCATATTCCACTGATGGTATTCAGT
Source organism: Sciurus carolinensis (assembly GCF_902686445.1). Classification (NCBI taxonomy): domain Eukaryota; kingdom Metazoa; phylum Chordata; class Mammalia; order Rodentia; family Sciuridae; genus Sciurus; species Sciurus carolinensis. The sequence continues at coordinate 50,916,349 of NC_062226.1, read as the reverse complement.
GGGATGGGGAGAAAAAACTTCTATGCCCTGATTGATAGCCTAAACACAAACAAAAATTCTAATTAACGTTATTTTTCTCATCTAAGGAAAAATATCCTTCTCAGCTGGATTATACTACAGCTTCATTCCCTCTTTCCTGAGAGGTACTGTGTGGTTAATTCCAGTCAGGCCTTGTTACCTTCCAGGGGATTCTCCCCACAACCTGAAAAGTAGTTTGACATTTCAAATGCTGGCCTGATGACTTGAGTGAATTCCATGCTACCCTGTCAGCATTCTTATGCCAGATAAATTTGTTCATGGCACCTTGTACCTCAGTTCTCTTCTGTTCTGGTTGATCTGGATTTTACTTAGTGATTGACAGCATTCCAGGAATGAAGGATACAAACTTGATGTCCCCAACCAGAGTGCTGGCCTGAGGAGACCACTGTATTTATTTGGGATAACTTGCCTCTTATTCACCTGATTTTATATGTATGCATGGTGTCTTCATACTTGCATGGGTGATTCAGGCCCTGAAACATTTTGGGATCCTGAAGACTTTTTTGACTAATGCCTCTTTTCCAGGAAAATCTCATGGAGAGAGTAACTTAGAGGAACCGGGTCGCCCTCCTTCTTCTCCCAGCTTATTTATTATCTACTTGCAGAGAGCTCTGTGAGTGACACCCAAGGCAGCAGGTTTGCTGTTCTGCAAATCCACCATTCCTGTCACCTCCTTGCCAGGAGCACTGTAGCCTGTGATCCCACCAACCTCCTGCACTCCACACTGGTTTCCTCTCTGCATGGCTGCTCCAGGGCACCATCACCAGCTGACTGGCTGTCAGCAGTGAGAGATGTAAATGTCCTTGTGCTTCCAGCCCTCCATTACCACTTCTTGACATTTTCGCTGAAATCTGGAGAAGGAGATGGAAGATTTTGTGTTTCCCACCTTCATTCCCCCTGGTAAGAGCAGGGGAGGAAGCTGCAGGTTGCTGCTTAGAATAGATTTAAAGTTCTTTCTAAAAACAATTAGGAATTTTATGTTGTGCATATTTTGCCACAGCAAAAAGATCAACAAACAATAACAACAACAATTAAAACCGGGAGCACCCCAGTTATTTTCCGTCCAGAAAAACCACCAAAATAACCCTATCTAAATTATTATGAGTATTTATAGAAAAACATGAAGGCAACTAATTGTACCTTTCCTTGATAAAACTAACTGCCCTGACTCCCAGGGTACTGGTAGCCATTCAGTGATGTACTACCATGCTGGGGACCTTAAGCATATCTCCATGTAGATCTCACTCAGGCAACACAAAATTAGATCACGAATTCTGAGCTTCTAAAACTCTCGTCTTCAGGTTGCAGTAGAGCTGTGGACATTTTCATCTCTGGACATTTTCATCTCTCTTCACAGGATGAGAGCACACTCAGGCAGGTGGGGGGCATAATGAACGAAAAGTACACTGCCAAGATCTTTTGTTCTTTCATTCTCAATCTAGTGACTTGCCCTTTGGGCTGCAGGAAAGGCTGCATGCCTCTCTGATTTCCCCTTCCAGCAGTTGCGCAGCACCTCACATCTGGCCAGGTGCTGGAACTAGGGTAAAATGTCAAGACAGACACAATCGTTTCCACATCACAGCCCAGGTCTGCACAGGACCTGAAAACAGGTGGAAATCAGTGAAAGATGAAGCGGAGTGCCAAAAACTGGATGGGAGTCAAAGACAGAAACAAAAAGAGTCATGCAGAAGGATTTTGACCTCAGTGTTATGGCCTTATTACCTTGCCTTCCCACATGCTAGATTCGAGATGCATTAGCAGCCGAATTGCCCTTCAGTTGAGTCTGCCAGTGTCTGGGAATCATTTTAAATACCATTTAGTAGCATTTAGGTTATTTTATGATAACGCAGTTCCCATTGAAAGGATTATTACGCTCATATTTGCAGTGGCCTGGGAAAAAAAAAATAAAACTTATCTCTTTGAAAGATGACTCCCACAATTGCCCCTTCAGCAATTATTCATTTAGGAGCCTTTCTGCCTACATTAGAACCTGCAATAAATTGGCATATGCTAATGCAGGGCTCTGCTGTGGGTTTCTCCTTCAGGAGTTCAGACTCTCATTACTTACCAATTGATGTACTGGATCCCAGACCCCATTTCCTTTAGTTTGGTGTCACTGTTATATTGTTTGCTCTGAGTCAAAGTAATTTCTTTTCCTTTCCACATACCTATTGCTCCTTTGATAATGGGTTTCCAGGGCAATATTGCAAATAATCAACCAATGGTCAGAGCTCACTTGCTTTCCTCCCAAAATAATACCTCATTAGGCAGCACATCTTGACTTTTTGCTGTGAAACAGGGGGATTTTTATGAGAAGCTTCACTTCTCGTGGTGCACTGAAGCCTGTCACTTACTTGAGGAGGAAAATAGTATATTTAAACCTGGTGAGTTCAGCAGGTACCTGAAAGCTGAAAGTTGAATAACTATTATGTTAATTACATAAAGACGTTGGTTTAAAAAATATATTCAAATGGCCTACACTGCAGCAGTATGCTAGAGTTGATTTGCCCTGGCTTGGGAGAGTCAATGTTATACATCTCTTCCCAACTCCATCTTCAGTGATCTGATGTCGACTTGGTAGACTGAAATTGGTCATGAGAATTGGGAAATGCTGCAAATCAGAATTTCCTTCCTTCCTTCTACTCCCCCATTTTTATTGCTTAGAAGCTTATTATTAAACATTTACCAAACCCCTCCACCTAGGCGGACTCTCCAGAGCAAAACAATCTCCAAGTCACAACTGGGTAATAGCAAAGACCTCATTCCTGCCAGACATTGACCAGTGGCCTGGTTATCACCTAGGTAGCACCACCTCTGTCTAACTCAGGCTCATTATTTCTATGCAACTCATTTCATCCAATTCCTGCAAGCTCACCTTCTCACATATTCCTCTAGGTCAGACCAGGAAACTTTTATAATGGAAGAATCATATACTCATTATACTTGTTCTGAAAGAGAAAAAAATATATATTTCTTTCAGGATTTAGTTATGAAGACACTGAGAAGTTGGGTATAAGGTTGAGGATTTGGAGGCAGAGGAGACTGAGAAAGGATTGCTTGTGTTACTACATCTAAAACAGGAAAAGTGCCAAAGTCTGCTTTTAATTCTTTTAGCTTAAGGATTTAATTTTTAATGAATCAGAATTTTATTATTTAAACTCTTATCGATATTTATATTCTAATGTGAAGGTGAATTCTTTTTGTGGTTGTGTGTTTGTTTTGGTACTCGGGTCAACCGAGGGCCTACATGCTGAACACATGCTCCACCTCTGAGTTACACCACTGCCGCTCCAACAGAAAGGTTTTGATGAGGGGTGAAAGATATAGAGAAAAGAGGGTTCATGAGAACGGAGCTCCCAAATTGAAATTTCCTCATCTCATCATTATCTCTAGGACTAGCCTAGGATATATTAGTATTGTTTGACTAACCTTTTAATTACCCAAGCACTTTGTTTATAAAAAATTCAAGTAGCAGAAAGAATCCAAAATGGAAAGTAAATTCTCCCCACACCCATTCAGCTCCCCATGTCCCTGTTCATAGCTAATGAATGGCAATATTTTATTGTATATCTTTTAATTTAAAATAGTATATATGAATGCCAAATGTACTATTGCCTCTGATTATGAAATATTTACTATGAACCCACAATAGTTTCCAAATTTTTTCCCAAATATGCTTTTACTCAGACACACAGACATCAAACAATGTCGTTAATATTGAAAAACTGGCTCATTTGCTACATTAATTTTAAAAACCTGTGTTTTTGCGACTTTCCCTTTGAAACTCCTCCCCCCCACCACCACCTCACTTAACCTGAATATGTTAGAGAAATGCGTGGACAGTGAGAGTTCAGAGCTGATTTAACTCCTAATGGTAGGATTTTTGCCTACAAAGATAATATGACCCCAGAAGATCACACCATACTACCCTGCCTCCTTGTCCTCCCACATCATAGCTCATGAGACTCGAACACCAAATGCCCCTGCTACTCTTCCTTTTCAGAGTATGGGACTTTCTGGTGAAGTCAAATCTATTAGAAATCTCCCAAGATGTACATAATAGCAGCCCTCTGACATCTCCTCTCCCCAATACCAATGACTCAGATACTCAGGTTGTATCCTTAAATAACTAATTCTCCCCACTCTTTCATTTATTGAACCACTTTGCCCAATACTGCCAGAGCACCAGCCTCAGGGCCTCATATACCTCTCTGGAAGTCCTGAAGTTTAAGATTCATCACAGGATATAGAACTCACTTTCAACCCCAGCCTCCAAATCCCAACTGCAGTTTCTCGCTTGCCTGCTTCTGGCTTACAGCTGAGGAGGAAAGGGTCTATCTCATCTTGATGCAGCAATCTTTCTGCAATTACTGACTCAGCTGTAGTCCTCAGAGTAGATTCCTTGTCAGGAGAAGCAGACATGTCCATGTTCCCTGCTGTCTACTTCTCTGGGGACATGGACCCTCCCCTTGCAGGTATTGTTTCTATTGTCACAGTCTCAGTCTTGTCTCAGTCACAGGAATCTATTTACAGGTCTTTGGCCCTTGCTCTTCTATTGCACCTTCTTCTTTTATGTGTCTCTCAGGTTCCTTGTGCCCCAACAGCTCCTGTGTCTGTAGGTTTTTCCTTGCTGTAGGAAAATGGTTGAAAAGAACAAATTAGAGAAGGAAAAGTTTATTTGGGTTCATGGTTTCAGAGATTCAACACATGGTTAACCAATTCCATTGTTCTGGGCCTGAGTGAGGCAGAATAACATGGTGAAAGGTCATGGAGTTGGAAAGCTGCTTAGCTCACAGCAGCTGGGAAGAGAGAGAATAAGGAGCCAGGGACAAAATATAATCCCCAAGGGTACATCCCCAGTGACCTACTTCCTCCAGCCATGCTCTCCCTGCCTATAGTTACCACCCAGTAGTCCATTCAAATTACAGTTCTCTTATTCTAATGGTTTCACCACTGAACATTGCTTGTTATGATTTGGATATGAGATGTTCCCCAAAAGTTCATGTGTGAGATGATACAAGAAGGTTTAGAGGTGAATGATTGGATTATGAGATCCTTAACTCAATCCTTTTATTAATCCACTATAGGGATTAACTGAGTGGTAAGTGAAGGCAGGTAGGGTGTGGCTTGAGGAGGTGGGTAATTGGTGACATGGTGTAGGGGTATATATTTTGTCTCTGGAGAGTGGAGTTGCACTGCTTCCTGGTGTAATGTTCCCAGCTGCTTTTTTCTGCCACATTTTTCTGCCATGATGTTCTGCCCCACCTTAGACCCCAAAGAATGGAGTTGACAGCTATGGACTGAAAATTCTGAAACCATGAGTTCCAAAATAAACTTTCCCCCATTTAATTATTCATCAGGTCTTTTGGTCATAGAAGTGGAAAAAAACTTACTAAAACATTGCTATATTGGGGATTGTGTTTCCAATACACGAACTTTTGGGAGGATACTTCATATCCAAAGCATAATATCTCCTAAAGCCTGGACAGTCTAGTTGGGTTTGGTTTTGTTTTTGCTTTGCTCCTGGGATGAGTACCTCATCCCAGAGCATCATGGAGCATCTGGGAAGATGCCCACAGAAGTTCAGATTAGACAATTGAGCCTTGTCTTGAGCCACACTTTGCAAAAGTTTGAGTATTTGATGCACAAGCTCCTACACATAACTCCCAGTTTATGCTCTTTCCTAGAATGACATCATGAATAGCTACCTTTCTAAATATAATACAGTTCAGCTCCTCCAAATGTGTTCACAGACAATAAATCTTCCACATGAAAAATATCTTATCTAGATAATGGACAGATTTTTACCCTGCCTCAGACTATTTGCCCTTTATGGTCCTAACTGTGGACATTCATTTATTCATTTAATTAATATTTACCAAGTAACAGACATTGTTCTAAATGTTAGTGACACTGGGGAAGATTCTTGATCCTCTCCAGCTTCCCTATAGTACAGCTGAACAAAAATGGAATGTTTATGTAAGAATATATGTTAACAATAGGGATATGAGTGGAGAACCCAAGAAGCCTAAATTACCTCGTTTTCAAGATAGACTTGGTCTCTGGGGCTCATATGTCAGGCCCCATGTGGAATCTCAGCCTCAATATTAGACTCACCCCTCAGGAAACCATTTATGTAAATCTATTGCTCTCAAAGTAGAGCCCACTGCTCAAGCTCAAAGAGAGAGAATACTTCCTCTCTCTACAGATTAAGCTGTCTTTGTCTGTAGGAGGCAAAGATTATATAAAATCAACATGTATTATTTGGATGCTCTCTAGCCTGCCTATCTCTTTTCCTGCTTGATCTAAAGATGATTAAAAAAGAAGTGTTCATTGACCATTTCTATTTTATTTCATTCAACTTGAATACTAGTTTTTATTTGGCTTATTTTAATATGCAATATATTTGGTTCATACAGATTTTGGACAATAGCTCCTTCATTTTTAATTTTAAAATACTTAATTGACAAAAGGTGTACAATACAGTGATTTGATATACATACACATTGTGTACTGATTGTCACAGTGACATAAAGTAACACATCAACACTACCAGAGTTACTGGGTAGTATTGGGGACATGGGGAGAATGTGGACGCTGGAAATCTGCTCTTACCAAATTTCAAATAAATAACTGTACTGGTCACTACAGTTTTCACTTGGAAGCTTGAATTTTATAATTGTGTTCCAATACTGTTATTTTCCTTGAAATAACAGCCTCCCTTATTTAATTAAGGAGAATGCTCAAGTTTGACTTATCAAGTTTGTCTGTTAGTTGTACTTTTAAGAAGAGCATTCTGGGGAAAAATGGTCATTCAGCTTGCAACTCAAACAATTTCCTAAGAGATTTTTCTCAAGATGGTGGCTGTTCATTAGATAGGTCTACAAAACGTAACTCATCTTATTGAAAGTTGAACAAATAGAAGCAGAGAGTAAAATGGTATTTGTCAGCAACTGGCTGTTAGGGAAATGCAATCATGTTGGTCAAATGACTCCTTTTCTCAATAGTATGAAATAATGGCCAATAGAAATAGCAGTCTTGGTCCTATTAAGTGATTTCTGGTGTAAATTTTTATTTGACAGTATTTTGACTCTTGGTTTCTTTATATTTTCAATTTTTAAAAATACATTTTTGCATCCTTTCACTTTTTCTTAAGTCACTTTTTAAGATCTCTTTAAAATAGCATATAAATAATTTTTGGTTTTTGATTCTCATAAAATGTTTGTCATTTAACAGGGAAATACATGTACCAAGACTCTGTAAAACATCTTGGATCATAAACTTTATCTCAAAATTTCTGTTGCTCCATTTGATTTTTGCATGTAGTATTACAGAGATAACCATATTTTCTTTCCTTTATAGAAAACTGTGTTTATCTGTTGGGTTCTTATGGAACGATTGTTCTAAAAGTGTGATCCATAGACTCATGGGGATCTCTGAGAACTTTTAGTGAGTTCATGAGGTCAAAACTATTTTCATAATATTAAGATGTTATTTTTTTATGGTGTTGGCATTTAAACTGATAGACTAAAGCAGTGGTATAAGAATCAAGACTGTGGTACTAAATTATACTACATGTTAATCATTACATATAATAACTGACAACATGGGAAGTACACTGAGGCACTTCTGAAGCATACCTGAATACAGCAATCCTCTTGAGGAAAATCTCTTAGGCAATTGTTTGAGTTGCAAGATGAACTAGCCATTTTTCCCAGAATGCCCTTTTTCACTTGAAAATACAGTTGAAAATACAAACTATGTTAAGTCAAATTTCAGTACTCTCTTTAAATAAGTGAGCCTGTCATTTCAAGGTAACTGACAGTATTTGTAATCACTGACAAAATTCAAACTTCCAAATGAAAATTAGATTCTTGGAAAACTTTTAACCATTACTGTGAGCTTGTCAGCTTTCAATACTTAGACTTTTCTGATGAGATTGGTGGTTTTATTAATGAATGTGATTTCTTAACAAGTTGTATAATAAAATACATCAACATTTGGAAGTTCTGCCTAACTCAGCAACAATTTATTTCCAAATGGTTAATGTACAATGTTATATAAGTAAAAATTCATTCAAAATATGAGATACCCAATATATTTTACTGTAACTGAGTATGAAAGCTGTTTAATATTTCAGTTTCCATATTACAGTTAACCTTTAGAAACTGTCATGCTTTGCAAGAATTTGAGTACGTGACACAAAAGCTCCTATGCATACTCCTAGCCTATGCTATTTCCTAGACTGATATCATGAGAGAAGGACTACCTTCCTAAATATATTTACATATTATATTTCCATTGCCAAGGTATAAGCAAAAGTGAGTCTCCTGTTGGCATCCTCTGGGAGAGACACCTTAATCTATAAACCATTGTTTTGTTTTTCTCAGATATATCTTCTTACCTGTATTATTTATTGCTATATATTTAGTCTTCTATAGGGACATCAATTATCTACATGTTCACTCTTCATTCTGTCTTCAATGTCAATCAACTTCACTCTCATCAAGTTTTTTTTTTCTCCCTGTGGATTTTAATACTGTTACCGTAATTCCTCTCTATCTTATACATCTCTTATTGCAACTCATTCTTTTTATGTTAGCATTTCATCTTTCCATTTCTATTTCATAGAGTTACCATGTTCCCCTTTCTCTTAATTTCCACATAGTTCATTGATGGTGTCTTCTGGATTTAATAGGAGGACATAATTGTGGAAACATACTTCCCTCTAGCCTTTTTTATTTTGTAGTTTTAGTTCTTTGTTTAAAGTTCGGTTTTGTTTTTCTTCTTTTATAATGTTTCTCTTTACTAATACTTTGAGAAATTCTTTCCAGATTTTATATTTTGCTGTTTTATTTTCAGAAAACAGTGAATTTGGATGAGATGACACTGGCCCTGCTCACTGCCTCTTGTGTGGTGATTCCTTCCCTTCCCAAATCTACATCTGGAAGGAAAAATGACTCACACTGAATCTTAATCCAATACCTAGCTTCTCGTGAGCTTTCACCAGCTCAAATCTACTTTACCAAAGTCATATCTTCTTTTTTCCCTACAACCTGAATTTCAGCCATTGTGAACTGATGTTATTATTGAGAAATTATGATTCTTGGCTTCTACATAGAATAAATAACTTCCACTGTCCATCCCACCTATAACCTTGACTTAGAGAATAGTCATGAGAACTAACTGCAGTATCACTGATCCCTCAAGACTGTCCACAGACCAGTTGTGTTTGGGTAGTGGGATACATTGCTGAGAAACCAAGGAAGACACCTGGAGACAGAATGTGAGACATAAGGTTTATTGAAAACTACTCATAGGGAAGGTTAGGTAGCAACAGGTGGGACAAATAATATATTGATTTAGGATAAGCACAAATGAACGAAGAGAGGCAATAGAGAAATAAAAACTTTGTGGCACATCATTATGAAGATGGTAATGCATTTGCTACTTCCACTGTCAATAGGATAAGAAAGATTAAAATATATGTAGCAGCAGACAAGTTTAGGTTAGGCACCAGAGGAAACTGGACATTACCCATCAAAGGATAGAAATAACATGGCAAAGGCTTCCCAAAGGAGATTGTGTAACTTCTTTAGTAGGCTTATTAAAGAAATGATTGTCAATGTTATTTCTTGAAATATGTGAATAGAGTTCTTTTAGAAGATAGAGAAGAATAGTGGGTAACGTCCCTTGCTCATCCCTTGCCATCCAACGATGATAAATCATTTAAGTCTAATAACTCATTCACCTGGAAAAGGACACTTGTCTTTATTTCCTTTTCCCTTAAGCAATGTTACCCTTTCTGAGATGAAATCTGCTCACATGAGGTTTTTTTTTTTTTTTTTTTGCACTGACTTCCTGTTCCTCAACCAGACTGATCTAAGAATGTATAATCTCATAAAGACTTCTAATTGTAACAAAATTCCAGAGCTCTTCCCTTTTACAAATAAACAAAAATGAGGGGGGAAAATGTAGGTTTCAGCAGGATGAAATTAAAAAATGAAAACAAACAGTTTTGTGCCTGAGTTAAAGACCAGGTTCCCCAAAGCTTTCCAAAGATACTTCTCAGTTTCCCCACAAAGACTAACCAGATGTCAAACCTCCACAAAACAATTAAAGGTTGGAATTACAGTTTTTCTGCCTCCAAAGCAGAATGATAAGACATAAATGTCTAGGTATCTAGGATTTGCTCTATTATGTTCTATTGCCATGATACACAAGGTCTTAGTAATGACACAATATTAATAAGAACTTTTTTCTACTGTCCTCTCCTATCTAAATTTGCCCAAACCTTACCCCTTCTGGCAATTCCGTGTCTCCCCGAGTAACCACTGAACCATTCATGAAGACTTTCTATGCTGTGCTGACTAGTATAATCTTTTACGGTTCAGTTCACTTTTCTTTCTTCTTCTACTCACCTTTCAGTTCACAGCTGAAGTATCCCTTTCTCAGGTAAGACTTCCCAGATGTCCCAGGTCAGTCCAAGTACCCTTACTTTACACTAGTATAACTACCACATTCCTCCTGCCCATCTGTCATCATGAGGGTAAATATTTGTGCAAGGCCTGCTTCTCACTAAGCTCATGAAGTTAGAACATTTTGTCAAGTGCACTACTTTACTTTCTGCATGTAACACAGTGTCCAACACTTGGTAGGTATTCAACATGTGCTTCGAATTAAGTAATTCACTCATTAATAGATATTGGATACTCTAATGCCACTATGAATACTCAAGATGGTTAATACTACTTTTTTACTACCACATACTTGAGTTTTCAGTCTTAATGTTCCATTTTATAGTATTTATTTAAAATCCCATCTCCTTTGATCTTTTTCCCTTTTCAAGGGTGATTTCTGTTTTTATTTTGTTTTCTTTTTCACATCCTCCCACCATTTGCCCTTCTGTTTTATCTGTAGAATTCTTACAGAAATGCTCTTTCTAGAGACTTTGTGGTCTCTCTAGAACCATTTAATGTCTCAAGGGTTTCTTATCCATTTTTCTGTGAATATGTTTGAAGGATGGTGACATCACTCAGGGGTAGGTAGAATCAAACAAGAAACTGGAGGAGCAGAAGTGCTCCTGGTCACCAAGTTACTGAGGGCTGACCTGACCATCCAACTGTGGCCCTCACAGCCTGTGTTCACATATTTTTGTAGTACAATAGCAAGAGAGAAGCTGCCATATAAAGGTGCTTGTGCTTACTATATGGTCTGTATTAATGACCAATATTTGCCCTGGAGCAGATCTTTGTTTTCAGAAGACATATTGGAACAGCCCCTGTAGTCAGGCAGCAGACGTTCACTGCCCTTGGGGAATAGTATGATAGATCACGTTTGGTTTCCTAAATGCTATCATACCCAACAGTCCTTGGGACACTGAACTTGAAGGTCTCTGGTGTTGGCAAATATACAGCAGACCAAGGTATTCCTGGAAGGAAAGGAATGGAGATCTGACCTCTTCCCTTTTAAGGAGTAGTGACATTATAACCTCTGATGACTTGAAATGGTATCAACATAGGTTTGGGAGGTAAAAAAGTTATTTTTTTTTTAAGAAAAAGAATAAAGAAACATACTAAGGGCTTCTAAAGAAGAAGTCATTAGAGTTAAAGGGGGAATAGATTGTGCCAGTGGAAACTATGGTGTCACCACTGAAAGCTTGCACAAAGATCCTTCAGCTTGGTGCCTAGGCCACTTAGACCCTAAGTGTGAAATTACTATATTACAGTCCAAGGAAATAATTGACATATATTTTACAGCAGGAAATTTTACTTTTGCTCTGACATTGACCCAAAAGAATTAGGAATTAAAAGAAAAAAGAAGAAGCTGTTAATATGTGGCATCTTCATGCTAACAAAAGAAAATTTAAAAACTTCTATCAACAATCAAACCAACTCCAAAATAAAATTTCACCTGAAGTAGCCCAACATTATATATATAGCCCACTATATATAATTCTTTTTTCACATTTCCATTAACCTAAGTGTAACAATCAAAGGCTGACTTTGCACTTATGTCATATTGAATCTCTCTCAGTCCCTTCCTCTTCTTGGTCTCAAACTATAAGAGAACAAGTCTTAGCTCTGACCCCCAAAAGTCAGTAGTCAGTAATAGGTCTGGCTAAACCTATTGTTCTTACATTGCCACTGTAGTAGATTACTATATCCTATTGATATAGCAATTGTATTTTAAATAATTTTGAGGGAAGGAAGAAAACTTTGTTTGGATGATAATTCTTTTCATATTCACTTGTTTAGACAATTATTGAGTTTCACACTATCCTTCCCTTGGTTTTGGATAAGATTTAAGAAAAAGAAACCACTGCTATATTTCACCAACTCTAAGTCATCTTTTTTCAAATTTTAATACCTCTGAAATGAGGATCCATTTTTACAAATCAGTGGTATGTCAGATGTTTGATTGGCAGTATTTTTTTCACTTAGTGGTACATTTTTGACAATGGAGTTTCTTGTAATTAATTATAAGGTGAACTATGGCAGGCATGTTTAAAGCATCTATGAATTTAGGCAAAAATGTGTTACTGGGTATCTTCCTGTTCCCTTTCCAGTTCCATTTTCCCTTTTCCACCTCTCTGGAGAGAGATCCTGGGAAGCTTTTGTGAATGGCATGAACACTCTCCCTACCGCCTTCTTTTGCGTTTGGCACATGGAGGCACTAGCAGCAGAGCTGGAGGGCAGGAGGAGGAGCAGTTGTATATCTATTACCGTTCTCCCTCAGGGTCACTCTGGGTGGCTGCAGTGCCTTCGGAATGGCAAGGCTGCTTTCAATCAGCCATCCTGCTCCAGACTGTTAACCTCGCCCCTAGAGATGTAGGGTTAGTGTTGCCTCTCAGGCATACTAGCCAAAGGCTCTGTGCCACTTCTCGTTGCTTTTCTAAACAATACCCACACTTATATAAATAAATAAGCCCATTACTAATCTCTCCTCAAGTTTCCAATTTGAGTCTGCCATCTGTTTCTGCCAGGACCTTCGCTGACACAAAAGTTCTTTAACCCTTATTTCTCATGGACCGGCAGGATCTACATCAGCTGAGAGCTTGCTAGAATTGTAGACTCTTGGGCTCCTCCCAGGCTTGATGAAACAGAATCTGCATCTTAAGAGGATCCCCAGATGACCAGGTTGTACATTAAAGTTTGAAAATAGCTGGTTTAACACATCAGTAGATATAATCAAGTCTGGCATCAGCATGTTAATGGCTTATTAAGAGATTATTATCTGGTTCTCATTGTCCACTGGGGGATGCTCCTTCATCTCTCCTTTCATTTTTAGCCAAAAAGATAATACAAAATCAAAAATGAAAACATTCCTATTTGACAAACCTTTAGAATCTTATGTTACAAATTGCTGATTCCCATCCTCAAAATAATTTCATTTTAAAACAATAGCACATTTAGAAGAAAAACAGTGCTAACAGATACAACTATGAATAATAACAAGACCTGCCCTGCCAAACATCATTTAAAAAAGGAAAAAGTAGAGCTAAGTGGATGAGAATCTTTGCTATATTTCATGTAAGTATTGGTAATTGGAGCCTCATTTGTCAGCACTAAGCTATTCATATTGATTTTTCTACCTCTGCAAACTGGAAGTTTGGAAAGTTTGCAGAAGGAAGAAATGATTACAAACAAGACCTGTCTGGATGAAAGAAAGATATTTAGTCAATTTAAGAACACAATCTTCAATACTTTTGACACTTATCTGGTGCAAAAAGCAAGGCAGAATCCAAGGTGGGGGTTAAAAATCCTACAAATTTGCTTATTTGTTTAAAACACCTCACACCTCTTCAAGGGAAAAATCAGATGTGCGATGTATGCAGTTGGCCTTATAGGGTTCCTTCCAGGCTGAAGAGATTTGTGGGAATGCAGTGTCAGTTATTCATCCTCCTTACCATACAAGAGTACCTCACTGCACCCAGGTGTTCTTGAAAAATAATCTAAAACTTCCCTATATTAAAGGAGAAATGTTTGATTTATAGCTTGGGTTTCAACCTAAATGAGCATTCCATTCTGAGTGATCTCATGTACCCAAAGCAATAATAACCCCAGGGTGTCAGCATATGGGAAGCCCTGCCTGGATGGACATTCTGCAGAACCTTTGTCAGCCCTTTTCCTCCCTGCTCAGATTTGCTGGGCAAGTTTAGTCCCTGCAACTCAGGGAGAGGGCTTTACTGACAGTGAACCACCTCATTTCAGTGTGCCCATTTTTAACAGCCATCCCATCTCCTTCCTGCACACCCCTTTCCCTACATCTTTCTTTTCTATAGTTGGCAGAGTGCAAGAAAGCAAAGTTAGAGCTTCAATCCCTGGATGTCTGACTAATAATAGTCACATGGTAAGAGGTATGTAATGACAACTAGAAATCACAGGGGAGGCAGGTAGTTTTGGGTTCAAATTGTGGCTCTAGTACATAAGATATTTGGTCCAGGACAAGTCCAGCACACCATGCTAAGTGCCCAGTTTTGAGTTTTTGCATGAAATCCCCTTCATGCAATTGGGTATTACCAAGTCTTCTTGTTGGTACCTTCTTGCACTGGGGGCTCTCTCCCCAGGCTGCAGCAAGAAATTCTCTTGGGCCCTTTCTAACCCCATTATTCTCCAGGGCAAGGCACCGTGGCATGTGAGAAAAAAATCTGACACTAATGCCACACTGTCTGCAGTCAATTCCTTGCTTTGCCACCTACTAGCTGAGGAAAGTGGCTTAAAATCTCCTTGTCCAACTTCCACAATGGAGCCTAATTATTACTATTGACAGGGCCGTTCTAAGGATTAAATGATTAATATATGACAAAGCACTTTGAATAGTGCCTGACAAATAAGAAATCTATTTACATTTGTTATGATGATGATGATGATGATGATGTTCATTAAAAATAGATTGCCCAATAAATATCTTGGCATGCTAAAAGGTAGTATTCCTGCTCCTTCACTGAAATTCTTGCTTTTTAAGAATTTGATTAATGTTCTTATTAGATAATTTTCATATATTGATCATAAAATTTTGTGAAATATACTACTAGCATTTTAGTTTTTTGCTTTCAAGTCTTTTTTCTCTGAACATGTTTGTGAATGCACACATATGGGTATATATAATATTAAAGACTATAAGCATGTTCTTTTTTATATATACATACTAAAATATACTAAAATATATGTAAGTATATATTTATCTAAGATATACAGACTTTATATACTTAAGTTGTTATATATATTAATGTATTACATATTCATTGTTTATTATATGTATTAACATAAAACAAATTACAGATATTTATATATAATAAAATCACACATTTTTACTACATAACCATGTTATATTCATATATTTTAATTTGCATTTTGAATTTAATTTAGATTAATTCTGTTAATGATATATAAATTATATATAGCATATTTGTATTATAACATTATTATAAAATTGAAATATAAAATTATGTATACAAAATTATTATATATAAAATTATATATAGCATATTTGTTACAATGTATACATAAATATTTTTACTAAATTGAAATAATAAAATTAGATGTACAAATACCTTTTGTAATTAAATATAGTATCATAACTACATTCCCATGTCAGTAAATATTCTTTGAAAACATGATTCTTAATGGTTGTAAAGTTCACATTATGTGGATGTCACAATATATTACACCATCTCCTGTTTTCTTTTCTTGTCTTCCTTTTTGCCTATTTCCAATTACTCCTCATGAACAAGAATGCTTTGATGAGTGGTCTTTTACATAAATTTTTATGCACTGATTTCCTCTTTCAGTCAAGATGGAGTAACCATGACCAGATTTACATTTCCACATCAAACAACTAAAACAATCAGAAAGAACATGAAACAACAGTTTCAGATATTGGACAACAGGCAGCTTAGGTCAGTGATTTCTGAGAGAGGGAAAACAAATGAGGTGAGCGCTTCCAGGGCCCCTTTTTGCCTGCAAAGAGATTCCAGATCACATCCCAGGAAGAGAGAATCCAGGTGGAGACCAATGGTTTCTCTGGGTTGGAAAGACAGGCATAGGACTTCAGAGGCTCTGGTGGCTGGAGAGTGCAGGACAGCATCAGACAGGAGAGGGCCGAACAGAGATGCTGCAGAGATCTGCACAGAAAGCCACCCTAGCCCCAAACAGAGGGAGTGTGTGTGTGTGTGTGTGTGTGTGTATAAACTCTCTGAGATCAAAGAAAGAACCACCCCAAAGAAGCCTCTTGAAATCATTCATGCAACTCATGCAGGACCAGGAAAAGTCTGTTCCTTACCGCCCTGCAGGAAAACCTCATCATACTTAACAGAGGAAGAGGGCTCCAAAGGCAGTCAGCTCAATTGTCAGGCAAAATAAGCCATTCTCTCAGCTAACACAGTCTAAAAGGAAGACCTAAAATGTCAACCATTTCCAAGGGTCTTAACTGTATGACCTACCAGTATTCTCTTATAAGTGAAATCAAGGGGAAAAAAATCCTAAAGAAATGCAGTACACCAACACAAAAGTTCCCTACTTAACTTAAGGAGAAAGGTTTGGAAGAAGGAAAGTCAACTCTGCCATGGATGGGGGTACATTTAGTCTAGTAATGTTCATTCATTCAAATGTAGAATGAGCACCTACCGCATGTCAAAAGCCCCCATTCATTTTAGCACCAACCAGTAGAACCAACCCTTTCCCCCATAGTCCACTCACAGAGTTAGTGTGCAGCCACTGTTTGGGAAACCAGGATATGACCCAATTTCATAGCAGACTCTAACCAGCCTCTCTGGAATATGCCCATATGGAAGGGAAAGAAAAGCATTTAATGAACATGGCAAACCTGGTTTACAATTACATGATCAAACTGTACTTTCTCTTTGATTTAGTTGGATTGATGCAAAGCCAACAAAAGGACCTAATGGTGGAGAACACCCCATTAAGAAATGCACTGCCACTCCATGTCCAAGACAGAAGAGTTCTTTCTCCTATTCTTGGGTCATACACTCAGTGGATGGACTGTCTGTGGTGTGTTGAATTTCTCCCATCTTCTTCATTCCAAAATTGGCTATTAGGTGGTTTGAATTTGAGACAATTTTCAAGCAATGATTGCATCAAACTAGAATCTAATTGGGGGAAAGCAATTTCTGGCAAAATCCCAAGCCCAGAGATTTTCTATCTGAGAAAATTATATACTGAGGCTGCCAACTCAGAATGGAAAGCCTAGTCGCATTAAGCACAACTCTGTCATTGTTCATTCCTGTGCTCTGTGTTTGGTGAGAAGCCACAGGACAGGACAGAAGTTACTGTGTAATATTCTGAAGCTGTCTGAAGACCAAAGAATGAGATATTTGTACCTTGTTTGAAGGAAATTTAGTGATAATATCTAGTCCATTTACCCACTTAAGGAGCCCAGCACTTACCATGCCTTTGTCTAAATTGCTCACACACTGGAATGCTATCCTCACTCCTCTAAATCTATCCAAACTTTTCTTGAGATTCCACTTATTCAAAAGCTTTTGCTGTCTGCTTCAGCCCTCATGAATCTTCCCTCTCCTCTGAGTGCCTGCATTTAATGAGATGTGGTTTCAGAAAAAGCATTTATTACTTTCTGAGTATTGCAAAAGAGAGTGTGGCCAGAGAGAATGACCAGGTCTTATGTTTCTCTCAAATTCACCACATCATCTACCAAAGAAGAGATGTTCAGGGGGCACCTCTTCCATGATCAGTTTTCCAATGGGTTCTCTGTGCTTAATTCTTTCTCAGCACTGACCATGCATGCTATTTTATGAGCTTTGCAATGCTGGTCTTTCTCAATCAGTAAACAAGCAATCCTCAAGCCCAGAAATCAAATCTAGGATGCATTAATAGGCCCAAAGCATAGTGTAAAATAAAAGCTCAATAGTTACTTAAGGAAGGAGTTTAACTGAGAGAATAAGCAAATGCATTCACAAATAAATGAATGAATTCTAAAAGCACAACACTACCATGCTGATCAATTCATTGACTCTGGGGCAAAAGAACAGAGAAAAGGTCATTTTTCTCTGTGCCAAATAAGTGTTGAAGATAATGAATAACTTAGGTCATGCTTAGCAAGCAAGAGTTGGAGAAAAATGAGAAACAAGAGCCGCAAGTCGTGTCAATCTTTGTTAATACCCAAAACATAACAACAATTTTCCAAGCATGCCAGTCTCTATCTTCTGAACAACTGAACAGTCTTATTTTTTATTCTCTTCCCCCAAGAATTACACTTCCACCACTTGGGAGGGAAATCCAATCTCTCGCTCTCATTTCATCTGTTAGAATTAGGCTAGAAATGTATTTTGGCAGTGATGGAGAGACCCACCTACCACCTATCATGGTGCACAGCCAGAGATGACACTCCGTTCCCTTGCAGCAAGGTGGTCAAATGCCTAGGTTCTGGACAGTAGAGTGTGAGCAGAAGGGAGGCATACAACTTCAGGAGTCTTTCCTCCAAGGAAAGTTGCATGTTGTAGCCTTCCTATCTTTCCTATCTGGAGGCTGCAAACTGGAGGAGCACAGAGCAACAGCACGGAAGGAGGCTGTGCTCTTCAAGTAGCAGGCTCCCCACTGGCCCGCCACGTGAAAGAGTTCTTATATGTCAAAACAGGTGTTGAGCATTTCGCATAAATTACTCCATTTAATTCTCCCACGACTCTTTGAAATCACTAATACTATTTGCACTTATTTTGTAGGTGAAGAAAGGGGGGCTTAGGCTAAGTATTAAATAACCTTCCTAAAGGCACTAAGCTAGTAAGAGGCAGTACAGGGTCTGATGGACTCTAAAGCTATATGTCTCCCCTCCCTACTTACCTGTGAGCACACCTTTAAGTTAAATTACTGCTCAGTTACAAAAGGAATGTCCAGTGCCCAAACTTTGCAGTGGGTTGAAGAATAAGCCAACCAAATGAACCCAAGGGCTTAGTACATGTGTGGTGGCACATATGTGACCTACCTACTCCAGTGTGTAGATGGAAGGAGTGATATATGTGATAGATAGCAGAAGTTAATAGAAAAAAATAATCTTTTCCTTAAATTATTTAATGCACAGGAACTATGAATAAGACTCAGCTGCTACTACCAGCTTATAGCTTACTATCACCAGGTGTTAATTTACCAACCCATCAGTCATCTTATAGAAATTGAAAGAAATTAATTATGCATGCTTTAAACTATTTAAGTTTAATTCCGGTGGAATTTTATCAAAAAACTAGGATAATTATGAAGGATAACTGACAAAAGATAGGCATGACTATCTCTTTCAGAGACCCTTGACTGAGGCTTGAGGGATGACTACTGTTTTTGGTGGCCACTGCAGATTTATTTTTTATGTGCAAAACAAAACAACACAAAACAAAAAACCAAAACCATTGATACTATTTTCAAGCACACTTTTTGTTTTGCCTCTATTTGAAATCATATGGTGTACTAACAAAAGCTTAGATTTACCTCTCAACAATTCAACCTGATATTTGTTTCTAAAAATCACCTGACAGTTAAAAAGAGGGCAAGAAATCCATGAAAATGGGAAGCTTTTTCAGATGATCTGAGTAACCCTAAGTACAGCCTGATGCGATAAAGACAAGGAAATGACAGTCTAATATCTTTCATGAAAATAGATGCTCTATTAGACAGATGTAGGGTATCCTTGCCTCCTGATATTTATGTCTCTGAATAATGTCCCCACACACACACACCTAAGTGCAGGTGGGAACTGTAATTTGCTCCTTCAATAAAAAATGGCAACAAAATATGGGCTGTCACTCATGATTACATTGCATTATATAAGATTTTGTCTTGCTAGTAGATTCATCTAGAGATGTTCCTTAGCTGTTTCTGAAGAAGTGTCTGTGTTGTTAGGCCTATGTGACAAAGGAGTGAGAAGTCTGAGTGAAAGCAGCCTTCAGACAACAACCCTCAACAGTACAATGATAAGGAAGTGAATTCTATCAATACCAGAAACAAGTTTGGAAGCAGATTCTTCCTTCACCTGAGCCTTTAGATGAGCGTGCAGCATAGCCAATACCTTGAATGCAGTTTTGTGAAAAACTCAAGCTGAGGATCCAAGCAAACTGTGAGAGCTCCTGACCCACAAACCTGAAACATAACACATGTTGCTTTAAGCCACTAAGTTTATGGTAATTTTTTATTTAAAAATAACTAACAGGTAAATATTCTCAATAAAATTTAGCTACTCAAATCCATCAGTACATAAAAAAGGATTTAATCTTAAAAAAAGTGGTTTGACATTCAAGAATTTATATGTAATTTGTCACTTTGGTAGGCAAAAGAGGAAGCAAATCATCTCAATAGTTGCAGAAAAAAATACTTGACATAATTTAAAACATCCATAATAAACATTCTTGGTAAACTAGGAAAAGGGAGCTTCTTCAATTGATAGAGAGCAATTATGAAAAGCCTACAGCTAGTGTGATAATGAGTGATAGGCTGAATGCTTACCCCAAAGACAGGAGCAGGACAAGGACATCTGTTCCAAACTTTTCTGTTCAATGTTGTACTGGAGTTCCTAAGAAAACCAAAGTAAAAGTCATAAGGACTAGTAAGAAAGAAATAAAACTGTCCTTATGTAAAGAAAACATGATTGTTTATAGAGAAAATCCTAAGGAATTGTATTAGTTTTTATAATGGTGCTATAATGAATATTACAAATGCATTGGCTCAAAACAACACAAATTTAAGATCCTGCAGCTCTGTAGGTTATAAGTCTAACAAGTCTCACTGGGCTGAAACCAAGAAGGTTGACTGAGATGTTTCTTCCTATAAGCTCTAGGTAAGAATCTATTCCTTGCCTACTCCAACTCCTAGAGAACAAAGTCCTTGGCTTATCACCCCTTTTCTCCATCTTCAACACCAACAATGTTGCATCTCTCTTCTCACACAAATTTTTTTTTCTCAGTTTGTGGTTTGTCTTTTAGTTTTCTTCAATTTGTTTTTTCTCTTAAAGAAGAGAAGTTATAAATTTTGATCAGGTCAATTTATCATGTTTTTCTTTCATGGTTAGTACTTTTCTTATGTCCTATTAAAAATCCTTGCCTAAAATCAAGAATCAATAAATGGAGTGGATTCAAACTAAAAAACTTCTTCTCAACAAAGGAAACAATAACGTGAAGAGAGAGCCTACAGAATGAGAGAAAATTTTTACCACACACACCTCAGATAGAGCATTAATCTCCAGGATATATAAAGAACTCAAAAGCCATAACACCAAAATAACAAATAACCCAATCAATAAATGGGCAAAGGAACTGAACAGATACTTCACAGAAAAAATACAATCAACAAATATATATGAAAAAGTTCAACATCTCTAGCAATTAGAGAAATCAAATCAAAACTATTCTAAGATTTCATCTCCGGTCAGAATGGCAATTATCAAAAATACATACAACAATAAATGTTGGTGAGGATATGGGGAAAAGGTATACTCATACATTGCTGGTAGGACTGCAAATTGGTGCTACTACTTTGGAAACAGCATAGAGATTCCTAACAATACTTGGAATGGAACCACCATTTGACCAAGCTATCCCACTCCTCAGTTTATACCTAAAGGACTTAAAATCAGCATACTACAGTGACGCAGTCACATCAATGTTCATAGCAGCTCAATTCACAATAGCTAGATTGTGGAACCAACCTACATGTCCTTCAAATAGATAAAGAAATTGTGATATATATATATATATATATATATATATAAGAAATTGTGATATATATATATATATGTATATATATATATGTATGTATATATATATATATATACACACACACACACACACACACACACACAATGGAATATTACTCAGCTTTAAAGAATGAAATTATGACATTTACTGGTAAATGGATATAGCTGGAGAATATCATGCTAAGCAAAATAAGTCAGTCCCCCCAAAAATGAAGGCCAAATGTTTTCTCTGATAGGCAGATGCTAATTCACAATGTAGGGATTACCTAGGGAAGAATAGAGTTACTTTGGGTTAAATAGAGGAGAGAGAAGGGAGGGGAAGGGCATGGGGTTAGAAGGGATAGTAGAATGAATCTGACATTGTTACCCTATGTCCATATATGACTACACTATCGGTGTGATTCTACATCATGTGCAACCAGAATAATGAGAAATTATACTCCATTTATGCATGATGTGTCAAAATGCATTCTGTCATGTATAACTAATTAGAACAATTTTTTTAAGACAGTAAAATTAAAAAAAAAAATCCTTGCCTAACCAAAAGTGTAGCTTCTAGAGTTTTTTTTTTTGTTTTGTTTTGTTTTGTTTTGCTTTGTTTTTTAGTTCTAGCTTTTATGGGTAGATCTATTATAATTTTCAGATTCATTTCAAATTAATTTTTTATATGGTATGTAACATGGATAAAGGGCATATATCCAACTTATCCAGATCCATCTGTGGAAAATATCCTTCTCCCATTGAGTTACTTTGGTGGCTTTATTGCCAATCAATTTATTGTACCCCTTCATACCTATTTACAAACTTTTCCATTCCTACGATGGTTTGGATATGAGTGTCCCCCCAGAGAGCTTAAGGTAGGCAGCAGAGCAGTGTTCAGAGCTAAAGCGAGAGCTATCACCTCATTGGTAGATTAATCCATTTGATAGATCAATCATTTGAAAGGATTACTGTACTGGGTAGTAACTGATGGCAGGTGCGTATGACTGGACATGACTTAAGATTCATATTTTGCCCCTCATGTCTTGATCTCTATCTCTGCTTTCTGGCTGCCATGAGCCAAGAACCTGTCCTCTGCCTCACCCTTCTGCCATGATGTCCTGCCTCACCTCAGGCCCAGAGCAATGCAGCTGGTCAACCGCATTCTGAACCTCTGAAACCTTGAAGTCACAATACATTTTTCCAACTCGTAAGTTCTTTTGGTTAGATATTTTGATCACAGTAATCAAACTGACTAATAAAATTCCCATCACATATTTGTCTATCCTTTAACTGACATCACTTGTAATTACTGAAGTTCTATAATAATTCTTGAAATTAGGTTGTGTGACTCTTCCAATCTGGTTCTTTCTCAATTTTTTTTTTCAGAATTGTTTTGTCAATATTAGCTGCCTTTAGACTCATCTTGATAATTTTACAGAAAAGCTGACTGGAATTTCAACAGTATTGCACTGAACTGATAGACCAATTTGGGGATAATTGACATTTCAGTATGATCAAGTCTTTTGGTTCATAAACATTATATAACTTCACTTATTTAAACCATCTTAAAAACTCCCCCAAAATATAATATAATTTGCAGCATAGAAGTATCCTTTTTTTTTCCTTTTTTCTTTTTTTTAAGAATGCCACTCCATAATTGTCCAGGGGTTGGCAAAAATTTTTAGAAAGGGCAAAGTTTAGGTGCAGATTGTGTGTACAATGTTCTTTAACATAGAATTGAAGTCATATTTGGTCTCCCATCTGTCAATAAAATTTGACTGAGTGCCTACTAGATACAGATCTCTTATTACCTTAGGAATACAAAGTTGATCACATATAAATACTCTAGAAGAGTTTTGAAGACATTATACAAGTGCTTACTAGGCTTGTTCACTTCTTTCAGAAGGTTTATAACTCAGTGATTCTCAATGCCAGTTACTCTTAATACCAGTTACATATTTAAAAGTCCTCAAAATAAATAAAATATGGGCTGGGGAGATAGCTCAGTGGTAAAGCATTTGCCCAGCATGCTTGAGGCCCTGGGTTCAATCCACATCACCATATAAAAAATAAACAACAATAGAATGATTTTAAAATAAATAAATAAATAAAAGGATTTGGAATGTAGCTCAGTAGTAAAGCACTCCTGGGTTCAATACCCATAATAAAAAGAAAGTATCTTGATTATTTTAAGAAAATAAAACAATCCAGATCCTACTTGGAGCTATTTATAAGTGGAAATTCAAAACACCCCTCTAAAGGAGTCTGTTCAAAGTATTACTGTCTTCAACATATGCATTTTGTCTATGGTGCTGTTATTTTTCCTTCTCAAAAACATCCAAGCCACTTTTTACTGTATTACTTTCATTCTTATTCACCTAGAGCTTTATACATAGCATATATTACATACAACTTCAAAGAATGCTTTCTAACCAAAACAAACAAACAAAAAAAAGATATATCTCCTAATGTAGCATTCCAAGAACTCTCCTGGGAATGTTTTCATTTGGCTGAGGGTATTTCAATGAGGAAGAGATACCAAAGGTTCCAAACTAGAAAGGATACATAAAAATAAAAACTGTATAGCTCTTGTTCAAAAATTATTAAGAATTCAAAGACAGTGATAACATGGGGGCTCTTCTAAGTTTGGGACCCTGAGAAAATGCACAGGTTACGTGTCTATAAAGCCAGGTCTGGTTCTGATGTCCAGAGTAGTCTGTGTATTCAGCTGCTCTGTTCACTTACAGATAATCAGACACACACAAGAAAGCAGTTGATAGCATTCCCATCCCAATGGACATGGTTTATTTTGTTTGGTTTTGTTTAAAACTCGTCTTCTTAAATTTTGATTTATCCCCTCTTTTGACTTCCAGAGAAATCATTTGAAATGAAATGGAACCACCCCACCCTCTTGCTCTTGTTTAGGATAAACATATATACTTTGAGTGTTGCCAAGTTTTCTTTTCTTTATTGACCAAACTCCATAAAACTGGAAAGATCCAAGATGAAGACTTGAAATTCAGTTTCATTTTAGCCTGAGTAAGTCACTAAAAGTCATTCCTAAAGTATTTAGCTTTTGTTTTAAAGAAAAGAAACATCTACTGATCACCTATGACGTGCTTTGTATTTGTCTGTGTCCATTCAGACACCATAACAAAATGCCTTAGACTGGGTGGCTTATAAGAAACATGGATTTATTTCCTATAATTTCCTATATTTCCTATAATTCTGGAACCTAGGAAGTCCAAGATCAAGGCAGATTTAGTTGAGGTCACTTTCTGATCATAGATGGCACCTTCTCATGTCCTCACATGATGAAAGGGACAGGTTTGCTCTCTGGAGCTGCTTTTACAAAGGTGTGGATCCCAGTGGAGAGGGCTGTGACCTCATGACCTCACTTCTTAAGGGCTCCACCTCCTATCCCTTGAGGGTTAGGATTTTAACATAAATTTTGAGGAGATACAAACATTAAGACCCCAGTTTATTTCTCTCCTCATAACAAAACCATGAAGAAGGAAATAATTTCTCTACTTTTCAAATGACAAAGCTAAGTCTCAGAGAAGTTAAGCAAACTTGTCTGTGTAGGAGATACAGAGAAGTACTTAAGATTATGGACTCAAAATCAGGCAGATCTAGGCTTACATTCTGTAATTACCTGCATGGGATATTAGAAAAATCACCAAACTCCTAAGAATTATATTTGATCCAATTGTATAACAGAAAAAAAATCTACCCTGTAGGATCGCCATGCAAATTGAGATAATACAAGTGAAGTGTCTAGTGCAAGGCAAACACTTAATAAACAATGGTGATTATTGTTAAAGTCACAAATGCAGTTAAGGAGCAATACTTGAATTCTTTCCTCTCTGAAGAGAATATGGGTCATTTTTTTTTTTAACTCTCATTTTAGAAAATAACTGGGTTAGAGAAAATTATATCACTAACTACCTTCAAATGGGGCTTGAGACTAGGATAAAAAACTACTTGTTATAAATATTGGTGACAATACTTACCAAGTACATTGCTGACTAGCATTTTGAAAGTACCATACCTAACTATTCAAAACCTTAGCATTCTTCCTATTCCTGATCAGGAGTATCTTTAACTCATAGAATAGTATGAGAGTTGTCTTAATAGATGCACTCGAATGAGTTAACAACTTTCCTAATGCTTTCTATCCATCCTTGATACAGTAGTGGACATCTGGCACTTGCACCTCTTATTATAATTGTCCTTCCAACACATCTTCTGATCATATTTTTTCCTCTTGATTTAACCTGTGTTTGGCAAAATATCCTGAATGCAGTAGTGTTTTAGTCAATTTTCTCATTGCTGTGACCAAAAAGATCTAACAAGAACAAATTTAGAAGAGAAAAAGTTTATTTGGGGCTTACAGTTTTAAAGGTCTCAGTCCTTAGATGACCAACTCCATGGCTCAGGGCCTGAGGTGAAGTAAAACATCATGGCAGAAGAGTATGGCAAAGGAAAGCAGGAAGCAGATACAGACACTCCAGACCAGGGACAAGATATATGCTCCAAAGGCATGACCCAATGACCTACTTCCTTCAGCTACTAGCCAACAGTTCCCATCTCCTTAATCCTTATTAAGGAATTAATGCACTGAGTAAGTTAAAGTTTTCAAAACCCAATCATTTCACCTCTAAACTTTCTTGTATTGTCCCGCACATGAGCTTTTGGGAGACACCTCACCTAAACTATAACAGTAGGCAGAAGGATACAGTGGTTGATTTTAGTATGAAAGGAAGAGGAAATTCAGACCAGAATCTTTTCCAGGTTCCCATAAGCCAAAAACAAAAACAAACAAACAACGAAAAAAAACTGTACTCTGAACTTCAAGCATAATGAAAAAAATTATTTTTAAACAAAACTCATCAATTTTTTTTAGTAACAAAATATTACTGAAAAGTATTACTGTAAAAAACTTGAATGAAAGCTGGGCATAGTAGTGAATGCCTGAAATCCCAGTGATTCAGGAGGTTAAGGCAGGAGGTCACAAGTTCAAGGTCAGTCTCAGCAACTAAGAGAGGCCTTAAAATACTTAGTGAGACCACTCTCAAAATAGAAAGGGCTGGGGACGTGGTTCAGTGGTGGGAAAAAAATTAAAAATAAAAACATATTTTTACCCTCAAAGTCAACCATGTTTTAAAAAATTTTTTTCATATGTCTAAGTAGGATAATATTGTCTGTCTCATTCTACCATCCTTCCCATCCCCACCACCCCATCTTCCCTCACTTCCCTCTGCATAATCCAAAGTTCTTTCATTCTTTCCTACCCAATCCCAGCTATGGATCAGCATCCACTTATCAAAGAAAACATGCAGTCTTTGGTTTTTTGGGATTGGCTTATTTCCCTTAGCCTCATATTCTCTAGTTCCATCCATTTACCTGCAAATGTCATAATGTCATTCTTCTTTAAGGCTGAGTAATATTCTATTGTGTATATGTACCACATTTTTTTATCCATTCATCTGTTGAAGGGCATCTAGGTTGGTTCCATATTTTAGCTATTATGAATTGACCTGCTATAAACATTGATGTGGGTGTATCACTGTAGTATACAGTTCTGTATTTTAAGTTCTTTGGGTATAGGCCAAGGAGTGGGATAGCTGGGTCAAATGGTGGTTCCATTCCAAGTTTTCTTAGGAATCTCCATCCTGCTTTCCATAGTGGTTGCACCAATCTGCAACAAAAATGTATGAGTGTACCTTTTTCCCCACATTCTTGCCAACACTTATTATTGCTTGTATTCTTCATAATTGTCCTTCTGACTGGAGTGAAATGAAATCTTTAGAATAGTTTTGATTTGCATTTCTCTAATTGCAAGAGATGATGAACATTTTTTTCATGTTTGTTGATCGATTGTATTTCTTCTGTGAAATGTCTGTTTGGTTCCTTAACTCCTTTATTAATTGGGTTATTTGTTTGTTTGGTGTTAAGTTTTTTGAGTTCTTTATATATCCTGGAGATTAGTCCTCTATCTGAAGTGTGTGTGGTAAAGATTTTTTCCCATTCTGTGGGAATGAATTGCTGAGAAGAAGCTTTTTAGTTTGAATCCAACCCATTTACTGATTCTTAATTTTGCTTCTTGCACATTAGGAGTCTTGTTAAGGAAGTCGGGTCCTAAGCTGACATGATGAAGATTTGGGCCTACTTTTTCTTCTATTAGGCACAGGGTGTCTATTAGTTTCTGGTGTCTAAGTCTTCGGTCTACTTTGAGTTGATTTTTGTACAGGGTGAGAGATAGAGGTTTCATTTCATTTTGTTACATATGGATTTCCAGTCTTCTCAGCACCATTTTCCAACCACGTTTTGATGCTCCTTTTTCAGGTGCAATGTTGTTGGCTCATCTCTGCCTATATCTTTGTGTCCTCTCATATCTATTTTCTTTGTCACATGCCTAGTGCCATGCCTTCCTGCAAGTTTTCATTCCTTCCCACACCTGCCTGTTCTTTGTGTGCTGTGACCCAGAATTGAAACCTCACCTCCTCACGGTACCCCACACACTAGACTTCTCATCATTCTCTCATGCCATAAGTGTAGCCTGCCCTTTCTTAGGCAGCAGCCCTCTGCCTACACTAATCTGGCCAGGCATCTGCTATGCTTGGTGACTATACTCCAAGAGATTTTATTACTTTCAGAAGGGAAAGCAGAGGGTAAGACCTTGGGGCAGCCCAAGGGAAGACCCATTTATTCAAAGTAAGACTGCCAAATGCATTAAGCAAACACAGGGAGGTCTAGTAGAAAGAGAACAGATGGGTGGATATAGATTCACATCCAATCATTCACTAGTAGGCAACTCTGAGCCTCCATGAAGTGACAAAACCAACTTTATAAATTTGCCATGAGGCCTTAAAGAATAACAAATGTAAAAATCCCAACTCCATAAGAATTCCTTTAAGAGGATTAGTGAAAAATACTGTGAGTTTTTTTAAAAAATCAATCAGATATTACTGTGTCCTCATGGAGCCCATTAGGAGAATAAATAAGACACGTTTAAAATGTATGTATGTGTAATTATAATATTCAATTTTTAAAACTTGATTGAAATGTTTATTTCAATAAATGTTTATTTCAAACCTATTTTACAGATGAGGAAACACATTCAGAGAAGGAAAGTGATTTGACCAGGGCCACAAACATAGGAAATGATAAAGTCAAAGTTTAAACCCTTGTCTGTTCAACCACACTGTATTGATACAATGATGACACTTTTTATGTAAAAAATGTTATTAGTGCATTGTAATTATACATATTTGGATTCATGATGCCATATTTGTATATGCATGTAACATAATTTGATCAATCTCATCTGATCCAGTTTGCTCACTCCTCCACTTGTTCTACCCTACTGATTTTTCTATTAATATTTTAATTTGAATTAGTGTGATAGAATTACATATGAAAGCAAGATATATTGTGACACACTCATACTTGGACATGACATAATTTGGTAGATTTCATTTCCTAGTACTTCCCCATGTCCTCCACTTTCTATTCCTTCTTCTCAATTCCCTTTCTCTATTCTCTTGGTCTCCCTTCTATTTTTGTGAGATCACCTTTGGTTATTTCTCTCTCTCTCTCTTTTTTTCTCTCTCTCTTTCTCTCTGTAGCTTCCACATGTGAGAGAGAACATTTGACCCTTGACTTTCTGACTCTGGCTAAATCAAAACTACATGGAGATTTCATTTCACTCCAGTTAGAACAGCAATCATCTAGAATACAAACAATAACTGCTAACAAGGATGTGGGGGGAAAGGTACATTTATACATTGTTGGTAGGACGGCAAATTAGTACAACTACCTTGGAAAGCAGCATGGAGATTCCTCAAAAGACTATAATATGACCTAGCTATTCCACTCCTTGGTATATATCCAAAAGAATTAAACTCAATATACTATAGTGATACATGCATACCAATGTTTATATCATATACAATTCACAGTAGCCAAGTTATGAAGCCTGCCTAGATACCCATCAACAGACTGGATAAAGAAAATGTGGAGTGTATACATAGAGGAGTTTTACTTAGTCATAGAGAAGAATGAAGTTATGACATTTGCTAAGTAAATAGATGGGACTAATGCTTGTCTTTAAACCTATTTATAAGACTATCTCTAGATATCAGCAACATTATCTTCCTGAAGCAGAATCATAGATTCCATTTTGAAATTGTCTCTTAAATTTAGGCCATGACAAGTAGAAGCTTGGAGTGTGGAGCAGCAGATCTACTACATCAAATTTATATTTTTGATCAAAAGCTTTATATATACAGAGACACATTATGGCTTAAAACCAGTTCAATTACTGTCTTGCACAGTCTCTTAAACACTCAGAATTGGTCTTTTTTTTTTTAATAAATCCCATAATTATCATGTCAATATCTTTATTACATTGCACTACATTTTCTCAACATCAGAGATGGTGATTTATTCAATTCAAAGATTTTAAACATACCACAAACCCTATTTCATCACTTGGCGTTTTTATTCTGAAAACCTCAAAATATGGCAGAGGCTATACCTCTCCACCAGTACTCCAACTTTGCCTTGGCACAGGTACACCATTCACACAGGCAAGGCCTTCCTCCTTTTCTACTGCCTATACAGCTTCTCAACAATAATGCACCCTCTGGAAGTGGGCAGAGGGAATTTCCACCAGAAGAGAGTTGACCCCACTACCAGGAGCTCCTGACCAGAGATCATAGGTTAATTCATCAGGACCACTAGGTCTCTATAACCCCAGGAAAGCTCAGCCACATGAGGATTCATCTTCTAAAACAGAAATTTCTTCCAAGATCAGTCTGAAAACTCGGATTGGACTCACTTGAATCATCAGGCCTCTCCTGTTGGTTTACATCTTTCTTCTTAAAAATGACTGTAAAATATTTTATACATGCAAAAGAGAATATGAAACACAGCAGAAGATAGCAGCAATAAGACAAACACCTGTTTTTTTCATTACTCAATTTAACAATAAAACATAATAAATTTCTTTGAAAAATGTGCCCTTCACCTCACATCCACCTTACTTGCCCTACAAAGATAACCATAATCTTGATTTGGGTGTTTAGTTGTTTTTTTTTTTTTTTTTTTTTTTTTTAGGTTTCTTTTTATTTGTTCTTTTTAGTTATACATGACAGTAGAATCTATTTTGATAGATTTATACAAGCATGGAGTACCTTTTTTTTTAAATAATATTTTCAACTATTGCTATATTTTATATGTATATATAAAGCCTTGATAATTTATTCTAAAATTGTTTCAGTTTATAAGCTTAAAGTAAGTGGAATCACATTAGATATATTTTCTGGGATGCTTTGGCTCAGCTTTATGTTTTTGAGATTTATCCACATCAATTGCATTTACCAAGTTTCCTCATTTTTCTACTACTGTATATTATAGCAGAATTCATGCATCCATTCTTCTACTGTTGGACCCTGCTATAGTTTGGATCTGGAATGTTCCCAAAGGCTCATGTGTTAAAAGCTCGGTCTCTAACTTGGCACAAGTGGGAGGTGGTGGGAACTTCAAGAGGTAGAGCCTAATGGGGGTTTTAAGTAATTGGGGTACACCCTCAAAGGGGACTCTAGAATACTGGTTTCTTCCTCCCCTTCCCCACTGCCCACCTGCTTCCTGGTCACCATGAGGTAAGTAGCTTTGCACCACCACATTCTCCCTGCCCAACAGCAATCGGGCCACTTGATCATGAACTGAAACCTCTAAAACTGTGAGCCAAAATAAACCTTTTCTCTTTTTGAGTTGATTTATCTCAAATATGCGTTACAGTAGTAGATAACTGACTAACATAGACCTATAGGTGTTTTCCTTTTTGGCATTACAAGTAAAGCTCCTATGATCTTTTTTTTACATATTTCCTATTATATACTTTCTAAAATTTGAAGTCTTTATATTATAAACATGTTTACCTCATTAGAACATACCAAACCCCTTTCCAAAGTTATTTGAATTTTTTAAATTTACCTACACTGTATGAGGTTGTATTGTCCTACATCTTTAACAACTTTTAGTATTGCCTGAATTTCTTATTTTTCCCAAGCTAGTAGGTGTGAAAACATCTTTTTGTGACTCCAGTTTGTAATAACTTGCCTGCATTGAGCATCTCTTCGTATGCTTATGAAAACATTTTTATTTCTTCTTCTATGAAAACCTGATCATGACTGTTACCCATTTGTCTACCAGGTAGTTCTCCTTATTGTCTTGTAGAAATTCTTCCAGCATTTGTCAGTGAATTGCCCACAAGCTTCTCATGTCCACTACTTCACTCCTGGCAGTCAATCATCAAAATCCACTTTCTGCAGAAACATTCACCAAGCAGACCTACCTAATTATCCCTAAATTATTTTCAGAATTCAGCAAGTAAAATTTTAAAAATACATTTGAATACAATTGACACAATGGAATATACTTTTTTTTTTTTTTCCATCAAAGGTGGGGAAAGTGCCGGAAATGGGTGAGTCTTTAGGGATCAAAAGTTTTCATCAAAATCTTAACAGAAGAATTTTGCTCATCCACCACCTCTCTTTATCTTTTGGGTTTGACAGCACAATTAAACACATGTATTTTATGTTCATGAATATTCTTAATTCCCCTAATAACACCAGTTATGAATTGCAGGCAGGAACAGAGGTATTGTGGGGGAGGATAGGGAGAATGTGGAGCCAGAGGCAGGGAACATTATTGGTGTCGCCTCTATCTTTAGGGTGTATCATATTTTGTTGGGAGAGGAGGAAAAATGCATCCTGCACTGGTTTTAGTTACCACATACCCAGGCCTAGAACAGCTTTCATGGATTTGTCAATTGACATAAATTAAAACCATACCAAACTTCATTCCTTGTTTTTTTTTTTTCCTATAGATTTTTCTTGCCTCCTCCTCCTTCTCTTCACCCCACCCTAAAGCTTCTCCTCTTTATGTCTTTAAAAGTAATTATGCTTTGCCTACATTTTTTGTTTTCTCAGGAAACCTTTCCCATTGCTCTGGTTCCTTCTCTGCCTGAGGGAATGTTTCCTCTCTCTTTCATTCCTTTGGTTCTAATCCTCTCAATTATCTAAGCCCCTGTCCAGAATCCCTAGTAAACATTCTGAAAGGGGGAGAAGGCTCAGTCTTGTTGATTGAGGGGTTTTGATTTTGTGTGTGTGTGTGTGTGTGTGTGTGTGTGTGTGTGTGAGAGAGAGAGAGAGAGAGAGAGAGAGAGAGAGAAAGCGAGCGAGCCAGGAAACTTTAGTTTAAGTCTAACTAACTTATTTTATTTTTGGAAAACATCCTTCTTGTATTAAGGCAATCATTTATGTTTTTAGTCACTTTAACAACTGAGAGAATTCCCTTTAAGTCTAAACACAAAAGTTTATGCAGCTCTGGAAAGGCAGTAATGGAAAGAAAGAAAGAGAGAGAGAGAGAGAAGGATGAACATTGGTTGGGTTCAAATTCCAGTTCCATCTTCCCAGAAGTGAGGCTTCTGTCTGAACCTCAGTTTCCTTTTCTGTAGCACATTTAACATACAAGTGTGTTATGAAGATTTTTTCAGCGAGATAGCATAAAACAGGTCATTATTGCAGTTGGGGTTGTAACTTAAGATCAAAAATATTTATTAGCAGAATACGAGATGGACTAGAAGGCTAGGGAATACTCAGCAAAGAGCATTAAGTACCATGCTGCTCAACTAGTGAGTTGTGGCAAACAGTTGGAAAATTATTGGCCAAGTAGTTAAATATAAATTCTAGACTTAGAGGAGCCAGGCTCAGGACCTGGCTCTGTCACTCAGATGTGTGTCCTTAAACAAGTCACTTGGCCTTTCTCTAAGACTCAGAATTTGCCAAAGAGGTCATAATAAGCCATTTCTCCCACTACTCGTCCTTCCATGAATGAGTCACACATTTAGGTCTCCATGGTCTCACACATGCTGTTCCCTTAGCCTAGAATTCTTGTATTTACCTTTTCTGTATCAAAAGCATTAAATCTTGACTCATTAAGCATTTAAATCTTGACTCATCCATTTCCTCCACCAACATTTGTGGAGCACATAAATGCCTGGAAATCATTCTCAGCGATGAGAGTATGAAGATACTCTCAACCTCAAGGAACTCTGTTTAATGGCAAAATTGAGATGCCCTGGGTAGAATTAATAACTCTTTCCCATACTTTCCAAATATTTCTATATAATTTTACTGAGGTCTTTATCACTTTATGGCATAGCTTCATTCCTAGGTGTCTGTATCTCTCGATAGATAGCGAATGTCTCAAGAATAGGAGCTATTCTTTAGATTGCTAAAAATTCCAGAATCTACTCCAGAACCCAAAATTCTGTAAACAAGAACTTAAGCATAAACATGTAAAATAGAATTGTGTTATTTCAGAAGAATTTCAGTGAAACCCACATCCCCAGGTTCTGGTCAATTGTTTAAGTCTTCCTGGTGAAAGAAAGGGTAGGAAAGTGTTGTAATTCATGTGGGTGGATAAACAAAATGTAGTAGACCCACACAACTAAGTATTATTTACTCATAAAAGGAATGAAGTATTATCACAAGCCACAACATGGGAAGAATCTGAAAACATCATGCTAAGTGAAAGAAGCCAGACACAAGAGGTCACAATGTTTTATGATTCCATTTAAAGACAATATCAAGAACAGGCCAATCCACAGTCAGATAGTGGATTAGTGATCACCAAGATTTGGGGAAGGGTTGGGAAATGGGAGTGAGTAGTGTTTCTGGGTTGGAGGTGCTGAAAATATCCCAGAGCTAGATAGAAGTGGTGCTGGCACAACATTGTGGAAATATTAAATGTCGCTCATGGCAAATATTATGTTATGAATACTTTACCCCTTCCCCCAACGTGTGTACATTTTAAGATTTCCTAGCAGTGGTTATTGTATTTGTTTTCTTAGGCTGCAGGTCCCAGTTTCTTCTGACCTGAATGAAGCCGCTGT
The DNA here is from genome assembly GCF_902686445.1 of Sciurus carolinensis. Lineage (NCBI taxonomy): Eukaryota > Metazoa > Chordata > Mammalia > Rodentia > Sciuridae > Sciurus > Sciurus carolinensis. The sequence goes on along the minus strand of NC_062226.1, from coordinate 50,881,650 downwards.
GGGGAGAGTCTTTCCCTTTGAATCTAAAACTTCACCCTCCACCACACACCTGTGTCATCTTTATGTCAATTCTGTTCTCCTGTAACTCTAAGAATACCTTAGAATTGTGTACCAGAAATGTGTTATTTAATTCTTGTATACAGGGCTCCAACTACCCAGAAGTCACTGTTTTAAACGCTGGAGATCTCATGGCGAATAAGGCAGATGAGGTATCTACTCTCAAGGAACTTAAACCAGAGAAAAGAGACAGGAAAGAAAGGAATGAAAGAGACAATTTGCAAGTTTCCAGTGTTAAGAGAACAAGAAAACAGGATGGTAAGAAAATGACAGGGAGAGAGGAAAACTAGTGTAGCCTGGCAGAGATGCCCTGTGAGCTAAGAGCCTGAGTCCAGGAGGGAATTGGCCATGCAGCAGAGAATGAATCAGAAAAAGCCAGCAGCTAAAACCAAGTAAGATGGGAAGAGAGAAAGCAGGTGAGGCAGGAAATGGAAGCCTGAGTCCAATCCTGTAAAGCCTGTACATTTGTCTGGAAGTCACTGCAGGGTTTAGGCAAGGGAAAACCATCTGGTTGCTTTAAAAACACTACCACTTTGGCAGCTCGGTGGAGAATGCTTTACAGAATGCAAAGTAGGTAGACGCCGTAGGAGACAGTTGTTAGACTCCAGGTGAGAGGCTGGAATGTGGAGGTAGAAAAAAACCTTGATCCGTCATCTGCCTCCCATTTTGGCCCTGCCTTCAGAACATCACATTGCAGCCTCAGCACCCAGCCCAGCACTTCTCTCCTGCCAGCTCCTCCTCACAGCCTATCCTGTCCTCATCTCCTGCTGGGACTGGAGGGACAGAGCATCCACAAACAAAAATAATAATAATAAAAATATGGAACAGTAGCCCGAGATTTCTTCCGTTTTCCAGAATATGGACTCTGATACAAATACACAGTCCAGAGACACCCTGTTTATAAAGGGGGATCCTGAAATTCAAAGCAGAGCTTGTTCAAAAGGGTGGCAATACATCCCCAGCCCCCCCCCAAACACACCCTGTTATTACGCCACAACATTGCCCCACCTCTGAGAACAGTTTATCCCACTATCAATTGTGAGATAGGACTGGCACCCAGAATCTGGGCTTCTCTGCTTCCCACTACTCACCCTTGAGGACTAACATGAGGACTGAACCAGAGGCAGAGAAGTAAATATTGAATCCAAAGTACATAAAGAATCCCAATGGAAGGAAAATAACACCTGTCAAGATACCTTGGGAAACAAAACTACTCCACACTTCAACTTCCTCAGGAAAGTCCCAAGGGCTTCAAAGAAGATGCCTCTGATAGATTCCTCTTTAAAGAAAAACATAACTTTGGCGTGACAAGAAGCCAAAGGTCTAAAAAATAATATTCCAAAGCTCTCATCTGACGAGAGCAAGCTATAAACTTTTGGTTATTTATTCCAATGGGTAGAAAAAATGGGAAAGGAAGAGGCTGGGGCTGGGGAGCTTCAGTAGACAACTGCAGAAGTTCAAAGATGCGGACATGAGAGCCCGGACAAGGGACCATCCAAATGTTTTAAATTTATAAGAGATGACCCAATAGCATGTGCAGGACACTGAGAAAAAGAAGCATTTTCGATGATAGAATGTATAGGTTTGCTGTCACTTTAGAATGTGACCAAGTTAATCTGATATCTATAGCTAATGGGATACATAATCGTGATTATGCATTGGGGTAATTAGGTATAAATGGTATGCAGTTTACCTAATTAAATGTAATTGGTTATTTTTACCTAAATAACCATTTTAGCTTTTTCTTTTCTTACTTCAAGTTTTCAAGTACCCAGACTGCTGTCAGGGTGGCCGAATGTCTCAGAGAACAACATCAAATCTTCGTCATCATGAGGCAAACCAACCAACCATGTGCGTCTAGTCTTTCCTTCTACCTACTCCCAAGTCTTTAGCTCTCCTTTGTTCTCCTTGGTTAAAACAGTTATTTAGGGCTTTAAAATGCAGAAGGGGAAAAAGAAAAACCAATACTCTGGGGTTAAGAAATTGCAAAAAGATCACAGAGAGAATTGTTGAAGTTTTGTGTGAGGGAGTTAGGTAGAGGGATTCTCTGAGAAGCATCATTATGATCTCCTATTGCATCAAGAAATGCAAGTAAACCCTTAGGTTATTTTGAAAAGTCTTTTAATTGCTGGATTTTTTTTTAAGGCCTCAAATCTCACTTCCTAGTGGTTTGGATTTCACTTTTTAAATTCTCTAGCTCAGGGCTCAGACATTTACCTGTTACCCAATTCCACTCTGTCTCTGTCCATTGAAGATTTTCATTTGCACAGACTTTCTGTGTAGAATTTGTACACAGAAAAGACTATTTAAAGCTACTTGGTTAGTCAAAATTTCTAAAATTATGAATGCTAAAACTTAGATCTTTAGGCTCAATTTACAAACTTTGTTATGCTAGTTAGAAGAATAAGAATTCTATCTTAAAAGAAAACGGTACCATGTACTTTAGTTTATATTATGGTTAATTATAAATTTATCAGTTTAATTCCTGCTAAAGAGCACAACTTATTTCCAAATTAATTGATATATCTGAAACATTTGGTGATTTTTTTTTTTTTTTTTTTTTTGACTAGGTGACTGTTCCCTAGCTCATCAACCAAACCTGAATCCAGGTACTTCTGTGAAGTTATTAGAAGCCTCCTTCAGTTCACTTTAATGAATGGAAAGTATTCTAGTTGAGTCTGACTTCATCAACTGGCAGGCCTTAGAAGCAGGGCTGAGGCTTTCCCAAGAGGAAAAAAAAAAAAGAATTCCTCCTGTAGATAATGATTTGGGGCCATATTCATGGAATTGCCTACTCATGATCTTCTCTTTCTAACATTTCACCTTACAGACTTCAGACTTGCTTAGCCGGACCCAGCATTGCTTAAACCAGCCCTTGTAATAAATCTTACACACACACACACACACACACACACACCCCACCTATTGGATCTGCTTCTCAGATTGAACCCTGAATGACACGCATTTTGAATTTGATATAGCTGATTCGTTCACAAATTTCAAGTATCTGACAGGGCAGACTTATAAACCCTATAAGTAAAACTTATATAAACCTAATAAAAGAAAATTTAAATATTAAAAAAATCAGATTTTCGGGGCTGGGGATATAGCTCAGTTGGTAGAGTACTTGCCTCACAAGCACAAGGCCTTGGGTTCAAATCCCCAGCACTGCAAAAAAAAAAAAAAAAAAAAGATCAGATTTTCATAAGTATGCAATGCCGTTGACAAAACTAATATGCTTCCTCTTTCCAAGCTAAAAGTCACAAATCTAATAACAATTACACATTGCAAATTATAACCACATTTAATATGCAGTTTCTCTAAATTGGCAGTTTAATCTTAATATTCAAATGCTTAAAATAACAAATATGATTATGCTAATTATTTTAATTTTCTCCTTAAAACACAAAAATATAATTATAGGTTTAAATATTTCATTATTTCTGTATATATTTGTGTGTGTTGCCAAAGCTATAACATCACTTTCCCAAGTCATAAAAATAAAACTCACTGAATTGGGTACGTGACTTGATAACTCAAGCAAAAGGTACAAACAACTGAACAGTAATATCAGCCTGCCTGAAATATACCCAAGAGATTGCAGGTCACAAGTGGGTCAGGAAGAGGTTTTAAGGACAAGCATTTATGAGAAGTATCTGAATGTAAATTTCCATTTAACCTAATAAGGTAAATTCTATCTGAATCTTTCCTGTTTTGACAGAGAGGAAAATGCTAAGAAGCTGGAGGTATCTGAGGTGGAGAGGGGGAGGTCAGAGAAAAGAAACAGGACAGAATACAGAAGCCAAAGTCTAGGGAACTGATCCAGTGATGGATAAATGCATTCATAGCCTTCAGGAAAACTGTGATGTACCTGATTCTGAAGCTGTGGGAGTGGAGAGCCAGGATATCCAAGCTTTCTACAGAACAAGTGCAAACCATGACAAGGCCCTAAGAAGCCTCTCTTATACACTGGGAAGCAATGCTTCAGGTCAATGAGTGAATTCTATATAATGCTTATAACTCAACTTTAGGAGTATATGTAATGATGTTAAAGATTTGTGTTGTTGTTTTGTTGTGTTTTTGATTTTGTTTTGGTACCAGGAATTGAACCCAGGGGTACTTAACTACTCAGCCACATCTCCAGCCCTTTTATTTGTTTGTTTTATTTTGAGACAGGGTCTAGTTAACTTGCTTAGGGCCTTGCTAAGTTGCTGGGGCTTGATTCCAATTTGCAATCCTCCTGCCTCAGTCTCCAGAGTCACTGGAATTACAGACATGGACCACCATGCCTGGCTTGTGTTGTTTTTTTAAGCAAAACTCTTCCAGAGGAATTTCTCCTTAGAACAAAAAGGCAATAAAAGAAATATACTTCCAACAGTAAGCAAAAGAGATGAGTGTCATGGAGGCCTGAAGAACAGTAGCCCGAAGGCCCTGGGGCTCCTTCCAGGAGAGAGGCACTTGGGACTCCACTAAAGGAAACTGAAAGAGCCCTCAGGTTAAAGAGTCTAGTCAAATTTCGTATAATGTTTTGAAAATGAGGATTTAGAGATTGGTAGGTATGATAGTAGCTATGAGAAAATTGGAGAAGATAGAAAGAGGAGAATTTTCAAAAGTGTTATTAGTTTTCATTTCCTTTGAAACATTCAAATAAAGCCTGGAACTAGATTTTAATTACCTTTGCTTGCTGGACTATGTGGCCAACTACACTAACATGCAGAGACTCAGTCAGCAGGTAGTCTGGGATTTATCCAGATCACATGTTTTCAAAAGTGATTCACTAAATTCTTCTATGCAGAAATAAAGATACTCTTCTTTGTTTTCAAAAGCACAGATAAAACTACTGTTTCCAACAGAGCCAATATACTTTCCAAAAAAATCATTTATTTTCTTATAGTCAGAGACAAGGATGCTATCTGCCTTTGTACGTTCATATATTTCTTAGGTACCACAAAATGTGGATTTCAAAGAAAATTTACAATACTAGTGACAGCAGTCATTTATTCAATAAGTCATCCACAGACAACTGGCTTGACGCCCCCATGTACCCAGCACTATGCTAGGGTCTGAGGTCAAAGAAATAAGACTCAGACCCTTTAAAGAAATTTGTAGCCTGGTAAGGAAGTCTGCAAATTGAAGCCTCCAATCCTTTTGGAAATTAATTTAGCACATTACTAAAAACCATGCAAACTTCATTTTTTAATTTGTTCTAATTAGTTATACATGACAGCAGAATGCTTTTCAATTCATTGTACACAAATGGAGCACAACTTCTCTTTTCTCTGACTGGGCACCATGCAGTCACATTGGCAAACTTTAGTCTTAACCCAATAAATTCATTCTAAGAAAACTGACCTAAAGAAATAATTTTTTAAAAATTTCAATTTATATTTAATTTCATTTAAAACTTGGATTTTTAATTACTTTACTCACCCAGATGTCCATTCAAAATCTGTTTCTGTTACTTCCTAGACTATCACTTAGCTCATCCTGGGCTGTACTACATGTAATATTAAGTTAATGATTCTACCACATAAGGTCATTTGTATTAACTGAGATAACATATGTAGCATTTATCACTGAGCCTGGAAGATGCTTAATAAACAATTTTGTCCCCTATTAAGTGATAACCAGAGGAGTTACAGCAACATGGAAATCAACAAATAAGTGAATAAGGCTGAAAAAAATGATACATTCAGACTCAATGATTGTGTTAAGGGGATACAATCATTGGATAGTTTTTATATTTTTAAAATGTTTAGTTTTCTAGAATATTTCCCAGTGGATAAAACTTCAAACTCCAAAAATATGTTTGCATATTTCATTGTGTTGGAGAACACCTTTGTTTTGCTTTTCCAAAGGTCAAGACACATATTGAAACATAAACATGAAAGAACAATGTTTCTTCTTGATGTCCACCTATGGGGTTGGATGTCCACCTGGTTGGGTGTTCAGTAGTACTACCGAGCCACTCAGTTATTACCCATGTAATAAACATTGATTGAAGGTCTACCATGAACCAGACTGGGCGTATGGAGTGAAATAACGTGATCCCTGCAGCCAAGGGGTCTATTTCTGGTGTTTACAAATGAATGTATATTACAGAACAAGTAAACCATTTCACAGTATTATGCCCAGTTTTGCCTTGGGGGCCTGCAAGAGCAGCATCTCATTAGACCCATTAGTTAGGGCTTTATGAAGGATGCAATATTTATACTGGGCTTTAAAGAACGAGGAGAACTACCTAGATGCAAAAGAGAGAAGTCATGCCAAGAAGGAAGGGAAGTACATGCAAAGGCAAAGAAATGTCATGGCAAAAAATGGGCATCAAAACAATCATTTCACTGTGCGAACAAAACATTTGTACTACATTCTCTGGAATTGTTCTTTAGATTAATCTAGACCACTTTTCTCAATTACCACTTTTTCTCACAAGAGAAGAAAGACAGGCTTACCTTTAAAATTACCCCCAAATATTCACAATTTTGTTCCCTGATTATGGTCCAACTCCAAGGATACAGAACAATGGCAATGATTCAGAAATGCAAGGAGACCGGTCTCCCCCCTAAAACATTCATTTTCTTGGTCATTTGCTCTGGCAGAAGACAGGCTTCTTCAGAGTAATCAAGAGATCTGTGTCTTTACCCACAGTGTGTCCACATACCTTTATCCTTACCACCTTTTCACCTCCGAGCCAGACTTGAAAATTCTACATTAAAGCCAGCAGTGGAGATGGGTAAATTGGGAATACTTGTAAAAAGTGTATTTGATGCTAAATAAGTGTATAAAGGGTGTGTTTAATGTTAATCTCTCTGATCCATAGATATGAGAATAAGTGAAGTCACAATTCACACAGGATTTAGGTCTGCAGTTGGGCTATACGGCTCAAAGTAAGCATGGTCACAAGTTCTCCTGAGCATCCCATAAACCACCCACAAAGAATGGCAAACATGCTTTGTGTTGGCAGTCCTGTTCAGTAATGTGTGTGTGTAGATGAATAATTCATACAGTAATAAAATTCTGTAGTAAATGGCACATATGCAATATAAAATGTAGGTCGTTTTCATGTTAATTATTTAAAAGAGCACATGTATAGTTGAGTTTTAAACCTAAAACAGGCGATGTGTCTCTGCTTTATAAATCTCTGTTCAATATTTAATGCCAGTTGAGGAGCTCAGAATTTTTATAGGATGAGGGAATATAATCTGGCAGAGAGAATATTAGAGTTGGAATCTGAAGACCTGGGTTCAGGTTCTGCCCATTCTCACTTGTTGATAAAGAAACTGTATGCATTTATAAATCTCAAGTGATACCTTTGATGTCCAAGACTTTAATAGTGTTTGTTTGAAATGCCCTGATATTTTTAGAAAATATTCATGTAATATTTGGCATGTGAGATGTTGTACTATATATGGATTTAGCCAAGACTCCACAGCTAACTCATCCAATCTCTTTCCATGCCTAGTAATAACAATCAATAAAGGAACTTTTTATTTCCCTTGGGTACCTTCACTCATTGTCTTATTCCCTGCTCAAAAAAAGGTCTAAATTATTTTTAGAGCTGACTATTTTTAAACAGTAATAAGATTTTTGAACATAGTTAAAAAGGTTCCACCTCAGCCTCACAAACTGATCCATAGATAGGAGAATAAATGAAGTCACAATTCACACAGGATTTAGGCCTGAAGTTGGGCTACACAGCACAAAGTGAGCATGATCAAAAGAACAGCCACAAGAATCATAATGTATTCAACCACTTGACCACAGATTATTTTTCAGAAAACAGGTCAGAGTCAACATTAACAAAAACTGAGTTTAAAAATTAGGGAATAGTGAATAGCTAAGCTTTTAGCCCCTCTTTCAAAATTCAAACTAAAAAGAAGCAAGAAAGAGGGAAAGGAAGATAGGAAGGAATTGAGAATGAACCTTGGCTCCATGGCCATAGCCCTGAGGGTTACAGGAAGTAATGGACCCTATCATGGCTCAGGCCCTTTCATCTGGGAAACCCCCCAAACCGGAAAATCAGATAACTTTTTTTGAATCCTTACTTCTGCACACTCTAATGGAGACATCCCTTTTTTATATGAATGACTAAACTTGGTTTTTCAAAGATGTTTGGTAAACTAGGCTCCATTTGGGATTTCTAAGGTATCTTGGGACTATTTTCCAAATAATTCAGGCTCTATAAAACTGCCAAGTGTGCTTTGTCATTTGATTTTTTTCAAATATGGGTAATTTAATCCATATGTTGCACATTCATAAAAACCTCTACAATATAGTTTCAGATTTTAAGAGCCACTTGTTTTCCCAGGAGGTACTTGGGCTTACTTAATACTTTTCTAGGAACTATTTTTAAATCAAATTTCAAAACAGGCGATCCTCTTTGCCTTATGAAATCTGGATCCTGAAATTTAGTTTGGCCTTGAAAACAGATTTCAAAATGTTCTGCCTATTATTTTATTTGTTGACTATTTGATCTAAGATCAATTTTTGTGATTATCTCAACTTCGGACAGAACTGAAAGTCACATGTAGAGGAGGAAGGAGGACTAGAAGATGCAAAGAGCACTGGGTGGGTCTCTATGCATAATATTTTGCAGAGCAAGCCATCTGCCCTCAATCTGAGAAGCTTGAGGAAAGATTCCTCCTCTTCTCATCATGTAGGAGCTGAATTTTCCCAGTGCGCTGAGGTTTCATTTAGGAAATTACTTTTTCAGTATTCTCATTATTCTATTGCCCTGGAGGGTTCATTCGCCTCATGCCAACAGAACGGGACATGTCTGGGTCCACGAGACTCCAGTGGAGGAGGTTCATGTTCCAACCTCAGAGAAGTCATCTTGCTCCCTGGTAAAAAGTCTCACCTGCAATACCAATTTTCTCCTTCTTCCAGCTTCATCTTCAAAACCATAAAAATCTGCCTCAAGGACAGCCTAGAAATCTCTTCTCACCCCTACTTCTCCCTACTTCACCTGAGTCACCCTCCACTTTCTTCAATCTGAAACCAATTGTGTGAATGAATTCACTTTTACATGGCTAATTACTGTGGAAGCTGAGAACTCAGAGGCCACAAATACATCTTTGTTTCTTTTCATTTAGAAATACAGTTAGTCTTTTAACAGCCTTGGGGGAACAACTCCACTACCCAAATGGAAAAGGCCTGAGAGAACTCCCTATTACACAGTGACTCAAGTCTAGGACTTTAGAGGAAGACTGCCTATGTGAACATCCCAGCACTACCACCTACTAGCTGTGAGACCTCAGGCGAGTCACTTCGGTCCCTCTGTGTCTCAGTTTCCTCATCTATAAAATGGGGATGATAACACTTTCCTAAAGAGATTATCGTGAGCAATGAATGAAACTGGTTTATGATGGAGAGGATGGCATATGTAAAGCAGTAGAGACTAAGCTTCCCTCAGACTAAAATTTGGGTTAGCAGAAACTATTCAGAGAATTCCCAAGCACTTGGTACAAGAATCATATACGTGTGCTTCCATCTGCCATTTATTCCACATATCTCTCGGAGTGCCAGGTATTATGCTAAGCATCAGGGTATTATTTTGTTCCCATAAAAAACAGACCAATGGTGCAGGAACCAAATGCGTTCCTCTGTCCCTCTCCAACTCCCACTGTGAGAATCAGTGTGCTGAGGTTGGAGAACCAAATTTGTCCCAAAGGGTTTTCACACACCAGAGAGCCATTTCATTAAAAAGCACTACTACTTCTGGGAGAAAAGATTGAAGGCTCTCAGCATTTTGCATTAACAGCTTCCATCCAACAAGCCTGGGCTCCTGACCCAGCTAAGAAAGAGCCCACGGAAAGAGCCCATGCACTAAAGGAAACTAAGTGGTGGCTTCCCTCCAGGGGCCCGGGGACTGCTGCATGCTGCTCATTAGTGGTAAATGGTAGCTACGTGTGGAAATCCCAGCACGTGGAAAACAAAATACAACCCTAAGGAACGATAAATCACCTGCATTGATTCTAAAACTGACTGAGATGCAACTAGAGAGTTGTTTGTTCAGAATTTAATTTGATTCACCAGCCATAGGACAGGACTTTATTTGGTGTTAAACTGCTACATTTCCAGCCACTAAAGCTGACTCAGGTGTCTTGAGTTTTTGTCTTTTTTTTTTTTTTTTCCTGATTTGCAGGCAACGTGTGTGTGTATTTTGTTCAAACCCTGCTCCTGCTTGTGGTGAAAGCACTCAAGTAAAGGGTGAAACACGCTCATTGAGTGACACAGTAGACTGTGGCACCTGCAGCAATTGGTGAACCCATGGCTGGGCACAGCTAGGTACAGCTGAAGTGGGTTAGATTTGGCATCTTCTAAGGGTGACCTTTCTATTCTCTCATGATGACCTAGCACAGTGGGAAATAGAGATTCGTGTGCAGACAGCTATTGGATGCAGTTCCAAAGGAAAAGTGCAAAAAGAAAAGTATGACTCCCTTATTTCCAGTTCTCAGTTCATAAGCCACCTGAAACCCTGGCCTCAGAACTTGTCATCCTCCTGATCTGCACCCCCTAAGTCTCCTTCAAATTAACTATTCACTGCCACACTTAGACTCAGCTATCCCAGGATAAGGCTCCATCTCCTGGTCGTGGGGTTCCTCCTGTCCATCCACATCATTCCCCACAGCCATTTCCTCATTTGGACTGACACCATTCTTTCCCTGCCCCTTGGTTCACTCCCAGCCTCGAGGGTCAGGGGTGACCTCTGGCTGGACTGGGCCTCTTGTCTAGCATGGGTTCTGGAGCCAGCAGCATTCAAGCAGCTTTGCTAACATCTGGCTCGTTCATTCCCTTTCTGAGCTGTCTTGCAGGACTGAACTATTGTCAGTTACAAATGTGCCCATCTGACCATCCTCTTGGGCTCCTCTCCAAAGTCATCTCCTTCTGAAGGTTCATCTTGATTTTCTCAGTAGGATACGACGTCTCTTTCTCTTACCTGCAAATTCCCATATTAGGTTTCCTTGCGAATATGTCTCCAAGGTTGACTTATGCATGAAGGATTTTACCTCCTTATACCCTTTATTGTTTTAAGAGTTTAATTTTATCTTCCCAGCAAGACTGTGACTCTAAATACAGCAATGGTGTTTTATTTGTATCCAGTCTATTCCTTTGCTCTTTTGCCTTATTATGTGTGTTTTGTTGAATTAATTTGGAGTGCACAAATTGTCACTTGGCAATTCTGCTGATTTTGAAATTTCATATATCAGGTATTCGTAACCCAATACTTTTATACATTATATTTGCAAAAGTAATTCTAACCATTTCTCTGTCATTCTGTGACAAAGTCATAAAGCTTAAATAAATGAAAAAGATTCTAAAAGGAAAACTCTAACCTAACAAGAAAGGGAATAGTAACCCTTCAGCAAAGGCAAGGGGAATTCAAAGACAACTTTAAGAGGAAGGAAATCAAAGATGTGAGGATATAGACTCCCCAAGTTTGTTAGTTTAAAAAAAAAAATGGGAAGAAGTTCAGAGGAAAGGAAATTCTAGCTTCTAGGGTTAGGCCAGAGACTAATCTCCAAGAAGATGACTGAATCCAAAGTAAGAGTGGTGTTGAAGTGGTGGCCTCATGGAATTTGTCAGAGGGAAAGAGAGTCTAAATTGGATGCCAGTCTCCCTTTGCTGTTAGTATGAAAGGAATCTATATATTCCCTCATGTTTTAGGAGGAGGCAAATCTGAAACCCAGGGACACAACCCAGCAACTGCCAATATAAAGGGTGAAGTGAACTACAGCAGAATTTTTGTGGTTAAAATTCAAAGATGGGGATGAAATGGAATATATGAAAAAGACAAAGGAGAAAATAGCCATGAATCTTCAATGAGAAACATCAACTGACTGTCTAGTGTTCTGTTACACAAGAGGTGTCCCCGCAAAACCTGCCAGCTCCCATCCAAGGGAACATCCCTTCTCACCAGTGGGCCGTCTACTCCTCTGAAAGAGCCTGTGAGATCATTCTTCAGAAAGACTGAGTCCTCATCACCCACGACTCCCACACCTCACCACAGAAGGCACCTCAGAAAGAGGTTTAAATCAGTGACATAAAATAGTTTCTGTTGTATAACTGAATTACACAATGAGAAAATATAGACATCCTCACACACATTTTTATGCTCATGAATACACAAACACATGCATGGATACATGCATACAGTAGAAATGCACATAGTTGAGGAGGAAGCAAATGCGTTCCCTCCAACCCTACCTGAGGGACCCAGTGAGTACTGACATGACATTGTGAAGTTGTAGACAGAAAGACCTTCCAGTGGCTCCATCACTAGGAAGGGCGTGATGCTTAGATTCACTTTCCCTATCTCCAGGGATAACTGGTATCTTCCCTCCTCCGCATCTCAGCCCCTGTCAAGACTTGCCTATCTCCTGGGTTGCCCAAGTTCAAGAAGTCAATATCTGCATAAGATTATTATTAGAGATTTTATCTTTTTAGCTTTTGAGGGAATGCTAAGCAGTGTGATATGTGCCCCAACAGTTTACAAATGTTGTCCTGATGTCCCATCTAGATAATGTTCACTTTTTCCCTCAAAAATGTGCTGGCTTACAAGAAATTATTTGACTTTCGTGATCATAATATGAAAGATTTTGTTACCTTTGCAAATACGTCTCCAAGGTTGACTTATGCATGAAGGCCTGGCTTTCTAAAAGAAAATTCCAAACTCTTTCTTTACCCTAGCCTGTTTCCCTTCACCTCCAACTCAGCCACCACTCAAATTAATCCCCTTGTCTCACCTCCTGACAAAACGGATACTGTCAGTCACAAGCTCTCTCATCTTCTCTCTGTCTGAGAATATTTCTGTTTTCACCTAGACTTTCTGGTTTTGGAGGCAGAAAGACCAGGGCTCAAATACCTGATCTGTCTGATCTGCCGAGAAACTATGTGACCTTGGGCAAGTTTCCATGTCTACAAATTGAAAATCATAATTTCTATGCCATAGAATTGCTGTTAAAATTAAGAATGAATATGCATGTGCTGGGTCTAGCTTGACGCACTGTAGACTCATAAAATCAGAGTTGCGGTCCTGTCTTTCCTGTCTCCTGGCTGTCTTGGCCGCTTCACCGCCTGTGTTCTCTATCTTATTTCCTTCCTTTCTAGAGACCTGATCACACAACTATCCTGCCTCCCTCCAGAGTCATTTGTGGTCCTCTCTTTGTTGTCACCTTCCCCTTGATCATATGACATGCCCTCATCTTCCCTATCCTCAATAGGATCATCTTGTGCTACAACTATTTGTCTTGTTCTCTAATCTCACTTCTAAGATGAGGAAGAGCCTCCTGCTACCTGCTTTGTCCCAGCCTCAGTTAACTGTAATTGGGCTTTTATCCTGATGTCTCCTGGAGAAAGCCCTTTCTCAGGACTCTCACCAATGACCCAGTGTGTCACCAGAACACTTCCTTCCTGAGACATCACTTCAGCACCTAAATCATGGTGCTCCCTTTTCTAGGAAAGCCAGTGTCTTCCAGGCAAACTCTTAATTCCTCACTTTAGCATTCACACCCTTCCATGACCCCAATCTATCATTCTGCACTTAATATGCCATAAAAATAAAATCAAAATAATTTAAAGAGTTCCATGCTCAAAAAGTGTAGAATGCTTTATTATTCTTCTTTTCTTAGAGCTTTTTGCTGTATATTAAGATATTAAAGGTTCTGTGAAGAATTCTACAAGAAAGAAACTTGTTTGTTAAATATCACCTTCTTTCTTATGACCATGAAACTCTTGTTTTTATCATTATTAAACTTTTTAATAATGTCTCCTCAAGCTGTTCTTAAGTTACTAGTGAGTAGGTTTTGTGTTGTGTATTTGTGTCCCTCACCAAGTCAGTTCTAGGACTAGGACATAGTATGCACCCAACATAAACTAGATTGCAAGTTGCTTTCTGTTACTACAGTGGACTTGTCTTTTTCTTGGTTTTTGTTTGTTTGTTTTAATTAACATCACATTTGGCAGAAATTAATAGAAAAGCAAGGGACCATATACTCTTCATGACACAAATATGTTCTTTGGCTCTCTCAAATGCCTCGTTTCTCCATATCCTTTATGACTCAAGGAATGGAGGAAAAACAGTCTTTTCCAGATCACCTGTTGGAGCAAGGAGACATGGTGCTCTGTTCAGGTAAGAGAGCACATGAAAGCTTGAGGACCCTGGGAAACTCAGAGCTGCACACATTCCTACCAATGATAAATGGAGGTCGAGTCACTGCCAGCAAAGGTTCAATCAATCTGTGTTCACATTCAGGTCTGCTTCATCTAAACCATCTTTGTGTTTTGCACATTAAGGTAACTTTTACCAATGGTGAGGAGAGAGGAAACGACATGGCAGCATAGGTGACAAGAAGGAGGTGAGCCCAGGAAAAGAAAAACCTTCTGTCCAATGGCCTGGGTGTCAAGAGCATCATTATGAAGACCAGGAACAGTTGCTGGCAACTGCTAAATTCCAACCTGGGGGTCATGGAAAACAAAGAGAAAAAGGCACCAAAGAGAAGGAGGACTGAACAAAGAAACCATCAGTAATACGCTCGATTGTTTCAGGGAATACAAAGCTAATTCCCCTAAGGAAAAGGAAAAGTTTTTTTCCTGGCCTTGACTTTGTGCTGATCACCTGGTATCATGAGAATTTGACCAGACTGAGTGAGCCAAGAGGTTTATTACAGGATGTAAGGAGAGAAGAAACCAGAAACGCCCATTAGAGCCACAGACTGTGTGTGTTTATATATGTACATATGCATTTATTTTTAGCAGTGCTGGGATCAAACCCAGGGTGTTGGCATGCTAGGTAAGTAAGTAGTCTAGCACTGAGCTACATCCCCAGTCCTTATATTGTGGAGAAAAGTATAAAACACAGTATAAAGACTGGGGATATGTATGTATCCTAACAATTAAATACAAGAATATATACCTAATACCATTTGAATGAATTAATAAAATAACTCTATGTGGGAGAACTATTCAATCCCCTACCACTCTTTAATTAGTTAACATATAGTGCCATACCCTTTAAGGAAGAAGGCAGGGTATGAATTTATAAGTAAAATTATTTCAAAATTGGTATTGTGAAAGAAGGAAATCTATCTGCATTGCTTGTGGGTGGCTTGGTACATCTCTCACCAAAATATCAGTATTTGTACACATATGACTACAATACTTTGATTGCATTATCAGAGCATCTAGTACTCATTCAACACTGCTGTGGACTCCTGACCTCTACAGCAGATCAGACTGCATCTCGTCAATCTAGGTGAGTGTGAGGTCCACTGATGGGAGCAATCTCTCCCTCTCCAAGACACGGGTGAAATTCCTTATGTGTTACAGGGCAAGTAAAAATAGTTCAGCAGAAGCAAATGGCACTTCACTAGACGTTAGAACAAGAGAGAAACAAAAGAAGAAACCCTTTGTTCTTGGTGCTTTCCACAGAAGATTCTTGGACCATCTACGAAAACCCAACCCTACAAGGTTTTTTCTGAGAAGTTATGGGCAGATAGGAACTTTTCAGCTAGCACATGTCAAAGCTTCTGCCAGGAATGTAAACTGTACAATCATTTTTTTATGTCTTTAGACACCTAGAACAGAAACCTTAAACACCCAAGTGTCAAAATAAGACAGATAACCCAATAAATTTGCTAGAGCAGGGACAGGGAAAACAAACAGAGCCTTCTGTTAACTCGCTCCGACCACTAGCCTGAAACCTTAGCCTGCCACACGTCTTTCCTGTCGGGCTGTTTATTTAGACTCCCGTAAAGCCTCTTGGCACCCATTTTTAATTTTCAGCTTGCTTCTTGTCAGCTTTCTGAAAAGCATAGCAAGAGCCACTGTTTAACAAAAACACACACAAATCAGGGAAGGAGGAGATGGATAGCGGGGGTGGTGGGTGCAGACGTCTTCCTGCAAACTGCACAAGGATGGCATTCCTGGTTCTGTTTGTTTGTAACGGAGTGCACGGGTTGCCAATCGGGGTCATTCATCCTCTCAGACCTGGGTTTAGATGGTTGTCCTCATAGGAAAGGTTTTGCCTCATTTGATGTTATAGTCCATATCCACTCCTAACACACTTTGTAAATGCTCTTTGGAAATACGGATTAAAAAAAATCTTCAGTGGCAATTCATTTCATTCCATGTTTACTATTCTTGATTAGATGGTTGGAAAAGACTTCAAGCAATCATTTTGTCCTTCCAAACAGGAAGGATAATAGACTTTTGAGTTCATCAGATAGCGTTATTATCCTTAAAGATACCTGATACGCCACCCATCAAGATCACCTATTAAGTAACTGTTAACTTGCAAAGTTATGTGCCTGGCTCTGTGTACAGAGTGAACCTACTGTGTGAACCAAAAGTTGGAATTCAGGATCTTTCATGAAATACTGTTGGCAGGTTCCAACTAATGAGGCTGAAAGAGAAAGGGAGGGTGGGTGAGCCCAATCCTCGTATTTAAAAGTATTTTGATAACAAAAGAGAAGACAAGGTTAAAAGCTATTCAAAAATGGGTTTCTTGTTCTGCAAAAGCCAAGCTTATTTTTATGGAAGACTAAAAACTTTTCTCTCTCTTTACTGTCTCTACACTTTCATCCCAATGCAGTTGGAAGCAATGTCTCAATTTCCTAGGTGCCCATTTGATTGATCTATATTTCTTTTATGGCATTCATCAATTTCAACATTGAATAGTAATTTACCCTAGAATAAAGTGATTTTTCTAAGATTGTAAGATTTCCAGGGGCTGATAAGGGAAGGAAAGAAACAAAGACTTATAAAAAAAGCAAGTTGTTTCCATTATCCCATAACATGCATATGTATATAAATGTGTGTGCACATGTGTGTGCATGTAAAGGAAGAGGTGAAAGCTTCAGATGACTTCCAACATATTCATTACAATGCCTTCCCAAGGGTTAACCACAGTTAATACTCAAAAACTTTCCTTTCCTGAATTTTTTCTATACTTACATCTGATCTAAAGCATATGTTTGTATAGGTGTGTATGCATGTATGTTTATATCATACACAAATAACCACAGTTATGCATTTTTCTTTTTCACAAAGATGGGATTCTACTATACCTATTGAACTACAATTTGTTTTTATAAAAGCATTTTATTACATCTTGTCAAATCAGTACTTATGCATTCTTTCTAATGACTGCATAGGATGCTGTTAAATCAATTTATTTAACCATTCCCTGACTGCCAACTTTTGGTATTAAAAATAAGACTGCGATTTACATCCTGATGTATTTATTTTTAACTTGTTTGTGTTCTTATTTTTTCAAGATAGATTCTTAGAAATAGTGATGCTGAGAACTGGGAACTGCCTAAAGTTATTAATTTATCAAAAGAAGAAATAGAAGTTGCAGGAGAAGGGATTATCAGCAACAGAAGCACAGACTTCTGTGTTAGTGGGCTCTGTCACACAGTGTTGATAGAGGAGGAAGTCTGAGGCTCTGACACCAGATATCAATGGCATTGGCATCGTTGGCAAGGTAATGCTCTGCAAGGAACAATACCTCCAGTTCTTAGGTGTTAATTAGACTATTTTATTATTCTCTAATTCCTATATCTTATTTAGATTCTAGGCTCACTAAGCAACATTCTGAATTCAATATGGTTTCCCTGAAGGCCTAACTTGAGAGAAATAAAGTTAAGTGGAGGAAATGTAGATAGTAAACTCTGTCAGTCTGTGTTTGGGGTTTAATCTTGAAACATGGATCCTCTGAGAATGTTGATTAAATTAGTTTTGGGGTCTACAGAATTGCCAGCTTGTGGTGCCAGTTGAAAGTCACCCTATCCTATGAGCAACATCTTGCCACCATTATAGATCTTTAATTTCAAACTCGGCTGGCCCATGAGTTCCTAGAAGGTAAGAGCCACCCTTGATTTGAATCTGCTGTCCCCACAGGTAGAGGACAATGGCAGAGTGGACATCCATTGCCAAGTCATTTTCATTTCTCATCTCCACTCTATGACCATGGCATCTCCTCCTGATTCTGACTCTTACCCATAACCTCGGTACTGCCCAGAGCTGAGGCCAGTGTCAGTAGACTCACTTTTCTTCAGAGTGCATGAAAACAATGCCCTCTTACTAAAAGAGAAAAGTACGGTCCCCTAAGGACGGCACGTAAAACTTGAGACGTGGATCCATCGTAACTTTGCAATCCAATTTCATCATTCTCATCTCCAGGCCTCTGCCGCAGGAGATGCCTTTCCATTCCTACTGTCCTTGTCTGACTAACTTATTTGTAAGCTAGAAGGTATACATGCTTTACTGAAGGGCAAGGCTTCTGCAATAAAGCAGAGATCAATGCATCGGGGGGACTAGGGAGATGTGGAGAGGGATGGGGGTACAGTTATGGACTCACTGGTCAAGAGGACTGTCTGCCTTTCCCCCATCTCGGGCTCCTCTTTTGAGTTATGGTGTCCACCAAATAATAAAGTTTAAAGGCTGTTTTGTTTTGTTTTGTTTTTTTTACAAATATTCATTGCTGTGGATTTGCACTATTAATAATCACATTAGTAGGTAAAAAAATCAGAATCTTTTTTTTTTTTTTTTTTTGGTATCAGGAATTGAACCCAGGACACTTACCCACTAAGCCACATCCCAAGCCCTTTTTATTTTTTTATTCTGAGACAAGGTCTGGCTAAGTTGCTTAGGGTCTAAATTGCTGAGGGTGGCTTTGAACTTGCAATCCTCCTGCCTCAGCTTCCGGAGCAACGGATTACAGGCATGCACCACCACACCTGGTTGGAAATTTTTTTTATACAGATAAAACCAACATTCTATCTCAACCTTTCTAGGTTAGGCAAGGGGGGAAAGAAAATTGTGAAACTGAGAAATTAAATCTGCATTCATTGGTGATACTGTCTCTCAAGGCTGGACAAAAAGAGGATTATTTGTTAAGGGAAAAACTAATTATCTAAAATGGACCAATGTGAGTTTTATTCTCTTTTGCTAATTGACACTACCTCCAAGTTTATGAAGTCATTTTGAAAAACCACTGGTCAATGTTACCATCTTAATACTCATGATAAAACTAACATTTTTTTCTTTTCCCTTGAGAAAAATACAGAAATAGACTATTTTTATCATTAAATATCATTCTAGTGTAAGGCAATTAAAGATCTGGACACAGTTCTCAGAAAGATTCTTAATTTACTTTATTATAACAAATGGAGCATATAAAGCTTTTCAAGTTCCAGGAGTAAATCTTTGTCTAAAGATGTCCTGGCTTACTCTCTACCTTGCTACTAAAGAACAAAGGGACCAAACTACGAACTCACCTTGAAGTACATACACTCAGGCTTGCATATGTTTCCTGCCAATCATTTCTCTCCCAAGAAAGATTATAAAAAGATCCAGAGCAATTCTCTGAGGTTGACCTATCCTTGAAGTTGGAGTTCCCAGATCTGCTAGACATTTCAGAAAGGCAAAAATTTCATGGAGCACTGAAAACCAAGTGGTAATATGGAAATATTGTATAGTAATGTTTTGAGGAATGAATGGGCAACATAATAATGGCTTGACTAGTGTTTAGATCTTGATGTAGCTATTTCTGAGTTTGACAAGTGCCCTGTATAGATGAGCAGTAACTCTTGATCAAACAGAATCAAATTCTTCCCTTAACCTGAGTTACCCAGAAATCACAGATTACAAGATTACATTAAGAAGAAAGAAATCGTAGACTACATTGAGTTTCTTTCTTCTTTATTTTTAGTGTTTTTATTAGCGAGGAGTTTCTTTTAAAAAGAAAACCCACTAACAAATTTGAGAGGATGGCCTGTGGTCAGTGCCTATTCTTCCATTCTCAGAGAGCCAGCATCACAAAGGTGCTGGATTAATCAGGGGCAAAGAGAACCAGACTTTGCCTCTATCCAGTGACACCTTCATTGGACAAGTAACTTATTGTTTTGGAGTTCTGATTTTCTTATTCATACAATGTGTATAAAAACCCTTGCTTTCCCTGCCTCAGAAGAGAGCTGAGAAGATCAAAGGAGGTAATGTCTATGCAAAAGCTTCACAACCGTTAACACATCATTATTGTTAACATGCTGTCGCTTCTACTCTCAGTGTGAAATATCTCCTATGTTCTAGAGTCAGATAAATATCATATAGGCAAAACAACTATATGTCCTAGGTTTTTCTAAAGGACCCAAATTTTAACATTTCCATCCAGCTATTCACATAAGCATACTTCTCAAATCATGTATTCTTACTTAAATTGGAAAGGAAAACCACTTGACTTTTAACAAGACATGCATATATGCATAATATAACTAGAAGTCTGTATACAAACAATATTTTATAATAATCTTTTCCTTATGGATGACATAGAATGCTCAATAACTAAAAAGTCTTTTTTAAAAAGCAAACCAAATGCAAAAACAAAGAAAAAGTGAAATATTCTCAGGAAAGATAGAACTATCACAGGGGAAAAAAAGAACAAAGAGCTATCAGAAGTGTCTGTTTCCAAACCAAGTAAAACTCTTTGAAATGAGATAAAGCTCTGATTCTGTACCTTTGACTATGGCACAAAGTCAAGAAACATTCCTCCAATCAGAGCTGGATGTGAATTATGACTACTTTAGAAGAAACTGCCTTGCACGGGAAGTCTTTGGGAGCTATAGAAGCTGGATTAGAAAGGAGTTAATTTAAGTGCACAAATAAATGAAATCTATACACATGGGTATTAGGGGATGTCATTTTTGACATTTAAAAAGAATAGACTTTGACCTCAGTTTAAATACGCCTGTGATGTGTCTCCCATTCCATCCCTAGCATTACTAACCAGTGCATTATTATTTGAACATTAAATGAAGAGAAAATACATTTCCTCACTAGATCAACATGCTTCTTTAGTTCTGTCTTAACACAAGGAATCTGTTGACAGTGGATGGAAGACATACTGCTTGAAAACCCCACACAGTACAGCTGGTGAGTCACCCAGAAAATCAATGCAATGCAAATGCTTAAGAAACCTCTGAAGAGAAATCCAAAGCATTTTTTTTTTTAAATCAAATTTGAAAGTGAAATACCTCAGCAACAAGCTGGGAAAGTAGATTGGAAAACTTGGAGGAGTCAATTGTTCCTCCTTCTTTTATATGTATGTATCTATGTAGGTATGTGTTTACAGGAATCCATGAATTCGTATCCAGGTTGTTTCTAAAACACTGAGCAGACTTGTATAAGGTACAGAATGCTGGAGGAGGAGCAGATCCAGCTTACGATGGTAATATTCAAGGCACCCCCTGGTCATTTTGATGGCTTTCCTCTCTAATCTCAGTCCAGTTCAATTATTGGGTCTCAATTCTTATCACTCTCCAACCCATGACTCTGCCACAAACATGGTAACTGCCCATCAACTGTGAGGAGATATATTTTTTTAAGTTTTTATTTTGAATCTGATGAGCTGAATTTGAAACATTTAGCAAATAATTGCTTCCCAGAGGGTGATTTGGGGTGCATGAGGGGCAGCCATATTCAAATGACTACAGTTTTCCTTAGGGCCATGTCTAAGATCAATGATTGGTCAAAATTTCTGTAAATTGATAGTAAATATTTAGTCTCTACAGGCCAGGAGGTCTTGGTCACAACTTGACGTTATCACTTCAACATGAAATCAATTTTAAAAAATACATAAGCAAGTAAGCATGGTTATGTGGCTAGTGCTGGCTATTGAATGAATGTTCTCTGGTCTCTTCCTAGTCACATGGTGACATTGTCCTTTCTCACACCTGTACAATCAGTGTGGCCATATGACTTGCTTTGGTCCAGGAGATATGAGCAAAAATGAAACGTGATCTTCCAGGAGAAAAACCAAAGAGTAAGTACATGATTTACCACATTCCCTTTTCAAGGTTGGAGCAATTGTGAATGTGAAAAATAACCACCACTGACCTGCAGTACATGCAGGCTGAACAAAAATTAAAAATCTGTTGCATTAAGACACTGAGATTTTGGAGTGCTAGCAGTTTAACATATACTAAATGCAATCGACTTATCCCATACTTTAAGAGGATGCTTATAGCTCCATAAAATGAAATATTTATACCCTCTTCAGCAGAAGATAACCACTTTGCCAGTTGAAAATAAGTTACCAAATACATCACGGATTTATTGTCCTTGAGCCTCTGAGTTATAGAGAAAACTAGAAAAAACAGAATTTTTAATGCTCCTTTTTCAATGCATTTGAAAGTATTATCATATAGAAATCTCATATTCTGCTGATGGGCAAGTAAGCTGCTAGAATCACTCTAGACAGTTATTTTCCTACATCCATCAAGATTTTTTTACAATTTTTCAAACTTTGGCTACAAACTCTATTCCTAGGACTCTAGCCTAAAGAAATAATCAAGAATCTAGGCAAATATTTATGAATAATAATATCCATTCTTATTAAAATAACAAGAAAAAATCCTGGAAATAATTACACTTAACTTCATGGGAAAAGCTAAAATTATGTGATATTCATATAATGGAAAAAATTACACAACTGTTTAAAATCAAGTTTATAAAGGAATGTCATGACAAAACCCAGATATATGTTCTATGTAGGATCATAAAGATAATTTCATGATGTAGATGTATTATATATAGATAGATAGATAGATATACACACACATACACACACACACACATATATATATATATATATATTTTTTTTTTTTTACATATATGTAGACAGACAAAGAGAGCTGAAATGGACCAAAACATCATAGGATAATAAATGATTATAATTTTATTCTTTGACATTTTCATATTTTCCCATTTTTCTATAGGGAGTATGTATTACTCTTGGAACAATAAAAATGCCACAAATAGTATTTTTACCATTTTTACCTGGAGCTGCCAGCTTTGGAGTTACCCTTAGAACATATCAAGTTCATTTCCTCTCTCCATAAGCTATGAAATGCCCAACTCTCCTCTTTAGTGAAGTCATTTCCCCCACAGTTTTCCAACATTCTTACTTAAAGTTGTCAGCATGAAACTACCCTCCACAAAATATGGCTCACAGAGGTCCACGTTGGAAAGAATGGGTCTTGGCTTCCTCCCAGGGATGACATGTATTAATTCAAACATTACTAGTATTTACATAAACTTAATTGCCTTTATTCTTACAAATGGGCTGATGAGCAGGTAAGCTGCTATAATCACTTGTGTCAGGGAATCTCACAGATCTCTTAGACCTCCCTTTGCCGCTTTACCATCCCCACTGCTATAGCAACACATCTCAGGGACTTGTAGCCATAACAGGTGTTCACATCCCAGTCCAACAAGGTATTTTGCTCGCAGCCCTGTTTGATTCCAGAAACTTGGCTCCTTCCACGTTGTGGGCCCACCACATGGGAGGGCTTTCTCAGAGGTGTTTGCTGGATTCTCTGAGTCCAGCTAGCCAAGCAAGCAGGAAAGAAAATGAGGAGAAAATGTACATATTACTCTACCTTCATTTCATTTGCCAGAATACAGTCACATGACTCCACTTACTTCCCAGCAGACTGAGAAATACAGTTCTTCTGAATGTTTAGGAAGAAAAGACAGAGTTGGAGTGTATCAGGGTCTCTGCCCTCCCCACCACAGGAAACTGACAGTAGCACTAAGCTCTCATCTCTTAATATTGCATATTCTGATTTACTTTAATCCCTTCGTTAAAAGAACCACCCCACTCAGTTAATCTTTCTCCTACCAGATTCCCAAAATGAGCTTTGAATCTCACCTTCAAGAAGATTTTCTAAATGCCCCCGTCAGAATGAGTTTACTCCTTCCTCTATGGTCCTATTGCTTGAATCTCTATTATAATTCTTCTCAAGAGTCCACTTGTATCCAAGGAAATCACCTCTGCTTTTCTTTCATCAGAGAGAAGGGACTGAACTGTGATCTCCCATGGTGTCTAGTCAGGTGACTTCACATAGTGGGCACTCAGCTAGTGTTAACTCCTTTCCAGTGCCTTAAAATCAACATTCATGAAAGCTAACAGAACAAAAATGCACCAGCCTAGAGTTTCACATCAACAGTTCTGGTTTTAGCTCTGCCTCTTAACAGATATTATGTGAAGAACATTTATGAGTAGGTTCAGAAGAACCATCCAAGAGGCACATGAGCTTTAAAACCTCTTTGGGGATTGATTTAAGAACCAAAGGATCTAGCATAAGATTTCTTATTCCTCTGATAATCCCGTCGTATTTTGCACATTTTAAAACTCTCTGTGGATTTTTTTCTTTTCCTGGAAAATCCACGTCCTTCAGTAAATCAACTTTTCAGTCCAGTGGGTATAAAAACAGACTGTGCAGTGAATGTGCTTTTGCTTTGCCGAGTGTGCAGGCAAACGGAAAAGAAAGCAAAAAAATAAAGTAAAAGTGAAAGGTGTGCGCTTTCCCCATTCATCTTAATGGAGTGCTAACCTTCCTGCCTCAAGGTGACCCTTAGCATTCTAGAACTATTAAACAGTGAGCTGAAATCCAAACACTCTGTCTGGGAGCGAAAGCTCCTTGAAAAAGGACAGCTGTGTCCAGTTTTGATCACAACTCAGGATTAAGAAAGCAAACATACCCAATGACCAGATCTGGGCTGTCCTCTGCTAGCTTTCGGTTCTAGAATCTCCCTGCTTTGCTCTGCCTTGAAAGGTTTTCCCTGTTTAAAAGGTGAATGGGGTCTGGGGTGTCCTTGCTTTTAGGGCTGGCACCTAAGGCAGGGTACCTTAAGTCTAAAACAGTCTCTTATCAAGTGGTGCCTCAAAACCCTTAGAATCTTAGGGACCATTGGTTCTCATGCTTCAGAGTGATGTGTCTGGTTCCTAGTACAGAGGATTGCATGGAGAGGCAAGGCAGAAGAGGTCAAAGACAGCCAAGAGAGCTTCAGGAGAAACCCCAAAAGAGCAATCTACAGAACTGGTTTCCAAAACATTCTACTTGATAGTCTGTTCATTTTAAAAATAAAAGGATTGGAACCAAACACCAGCTCCCTGTTGATTCTGTTGATTGGTAATTAGGTAAAAGCATAAAAATTTAAAAAATAAAAATAAAAAAAGAACATCTGCTCTGAAGTCCAGGAGACAGCTGTGGACTCTACTTCCAGCCTTAGGACTTACCAGCTGTTCTACCTTGGGCAAAATCTCTAATTTCTCTGAACTAGGTACCTCATCTTTAAAATATGAATAATAACATTACTTCATAATTACATTATCTGAGAACTAAAGAACATCATCATAAGCATAATAAGCAATCAAAACTGTAATTATTATTTCATGATTGATAGGAGCTCACAAGGAGATTTCCTCATGTGATTCCCCTTCCATTTCTCTGACAGCTCTCAGTTCTCTCTGGCCAATAGCTGCAAAA
This sequence comes from Sciurus carolinensis, assembly GCF_902686445.1. Taxonomy (NCBI): domain Eukaryota; kingdom Metazoa; phylum Chordata; class Mammalia; order Rodentia; family Sciuridae; genus Sciurus; species Sciurus carolinensis. The sequence continues at coordinate 50,856,262 of NC_062226.1, read as the reverse complement.
ACAAACAAACAAAAGTCCCTGCCAAAACCTATACATAGAAAAAACTTTGGAAAGTAAAGTAGCAAAACACTAACAACATTGTTTTTGAATGTAGGTGCTTGGATAATTTTTATTTTGTTCTCTTTGCAGTTTTGAAATTTTTTAGATAAGCATGTATTTTAAATGTTTCAATAAATATTATTGACTGGACAAAAAAGACTCAATATCCAACAAATATTGTGTGATCTATTGGCTTGTTATCAAGCAACTCTTTGCAGGTTATTATATATAAATCATCCAACCAAATACCCCAGATTTCATGGGATAGTTCTAAATATGGATAGTCCATTCCATTTATTTCATTTAGTTACTCTCATACTGGTTGATTTAGTCCAACATACAGTTATTTATAAAAGAGATATGATATCAAATTACTGAAAACACACATGATCCCACTTATTTTGGGACTTAGATTGTAAAAAAAGGGGGGAAAAAGTCCTTTGTATAATTTAAAAGAAAAATAAAATCAAACTGTGTGGTGCCCAAGCACAGAGTGAGCACATACTGTAAAGTGTTAAGAGGCAGTCATAACTGGGTACAGGCAGCATGGTGAGTTTAGATAGAGGACTCCTCCAGATCAAATGGGAGATGAGGAGTTAATTACCAGAAGAGATGACAAAAAAGGAGAACATTTAGGGAAGGTTAAAATGCAAAACAGAAAGTGGTCAAAGGTTTTTCACTAGGGATGAAAGAGATGCAGGGAAAGCATGTTAAGAACAGGGTTGTGGAATTACAAAGATGATAAGGAAGTTCACAGATCTCAAGATTATCAAAAGGAGCACTGTGACTCTACAGGTATCAGTCAAGTAACAGAGTGTAAAAGTTGATACCCTATTTAATTAAATGTGTTGGGCTACATGAAATAGAATGTGTAACTAAAAGCGACCAGAGATAGGTAGTCTACAGGTTGATTCATTGACTTAGCAACATCAAGAATCTATACTTTCCAGCTATGCTTTTCTGCCAGCCTCCCCATATGCCCTGGTTTCCTGCCTAACTGCAAGATGGCTGTAGTGACTCCAAGCAACATATTCTCATCAACCTCCAGGGTGGCAGGAAAGAGCAGTGATGGGGATGGGGGCAAGGAAGGCCAGATTGGTGCAGGAATTCTCTCCAAGTGTCTATCATTATCAGGGGAAAAAAAATATTTTCCATAAGTTTACCCAACAAACTCCTCCTTACACATCAGTGACTACAAGTGGGTCAAATAGCCATCAAAGTCAGTAGGAAAGCAAGGGGCTGCATATTCAGTTTCTAACATAGTCTGTGGTCTCTGCCCACTTGAAAATAAAATGGCATAACAATTGACTGTTGTATAGAGAATCAAATGGGCATTACAACTGTTATTTTTAAAAATAAATTAAAAAGACTTCCTTCTGTTTATTCTCTCTCAAGTTATTTGTTCCTACAGAAAGTTTGCTATTTCATCAACTGGCTCAATTGGGTTGATTATTTTAGCAGATATTGCTTAAAATAAAAGTACCTATACTACACATTTCACCCTTTATTTCCCCACATACACACACATCCTGAGAGTAGGCTCAAATTTTTTTCTTTTTACCCTTTCCACAATATTTGCTCCCTGATCAAATTTACAGAATGGGATCATATGACAAGTACAGAAGTTAGCAGTTATTTTTTGCATCTTAGATTTTTGTGGATATTCCTTTTGTTTCAGATGTAATAACAAAATCACAAAGGAAGCCAAGAATATGTGGTTTCTGTGAATGTTTACATTTTCCTGCAAAGTTTCAAAGAAATATTTAATAAACATTTTAAAAATTATTCAATAAATGATGAGCACTGTATTTTTTTAGGCATAGAAAGAAAATTAAGCAAAATAGGAGTTACACAAATACACAGGGTATAATTGAAGCAGCTTCTATTAACTCATTCAGATGCCATCAATACAGTAGTTAAAAAAAAAAACTAAAGGTGAATATGCATTCATCATGGTTTAATTTTTAAACAAATAAAAAATTGTTTCTGAATAGTGTTTGAAATAAAAAACCAGTCATTCAGGATGACTTAAGAATAATTTAAAAGTGAATCTAAAAATAGATGACAACATCTTATCTGTTTTGCTTTCCAATAAAAACTAAATGCCACACAAAATGAGAGGAATTTAAAATTGTCATGCATTATAATAATTGCTTTGTAATTAGAATACTTAATCTTTTAGAAGAGCTTATTACCTGTGTAGTGCATCCATCTGCACAAATTTTCCTGAATTCCCTCAGGTAATTAGTTTTGCGAAATATTACTGGTTGGTGTGTTCTCTCTATTACTCCTGAGATTTTATAAAATACAAGCACTCTTACCACAATGTTAGGTTGAGAAATGTAATTAACAGAAAATATTGTATGATATTCATGTCAAACTTTGCACGTAGACCCTAAGTATTCCTAGGTGACCTAATTAGGCAAAACAAATTTAGCTCACAAATCTTGACACCATCCTCCTCCTCTAGAGCACACATCCAAGGCCTTGGGAAGCATCTGATTCTGTTTTAAAACTCACAGCCTCTCAATACTCCATGTCATTCAGTGAACCTATAAAATGACCCAGGACATTTTCTGTCATCTCCATTTCAATGAAGCCCTCATTTTTCTAGTCCTCTAGAGCCAGCCCCACTTCCCTGCTGGCTCCTGTTTGTAACATCTTTATTATGTGCTGTTTTGTACATCACAGGACCATCCCAAATTTTTTGTCACTTCTTCACCCAAGGTACATATGTTGCTAAACTCCTGCCATAATTCAAAAGAAAAGAAGCAATTTCCTTTTTGTTAGTCATATCATAGAACTTTCTTTTCCTTTCCTGTTCCTTCTAAAACCTACACAAGATTTTTGCCTATCAAATGCCTCACCAATATCTAGAATTTACCTGCGTTTTAGAGTCTTACAACCTTACACTGTTCTCTTAGAACCAAGTAGAAGAAAGTCATTTCTATTCTAAAGGTAACTATTAATGTAGCATTATAACACATCAATTAACATTTTCCAAGTCAATAACCTAAATATTCAAGACTAAGATAAAGGAAGGGAATGTTTTTATTTGCCAGACTCAAAATTATAATTGGTATTATAACTAAGAATGGCTGGCAGGAGAAATGATTTGTTGGGGTCTTAAGCCCCTCCCTGCTCTTCTTGACCAGTGACAAGGGAAGGGAGCACCCCCCAACAAGGTCAGACTGGGAAAGGTAGGGCCGACTGACTGCCCGCACCCAGCCCTCCGAGCAGAGGACAATCAGACGTATCAGGGAGACCAGTCACAGCAGGAACTCCTTTATTGAGGAAATCACACAGCTTTTATGTAGGGTGGAGGCTAGACGGGAACCAATCAGCTTAAAGGTCAGCAAGGCATGGGAGGTTCACGCAGGCGAGAGTCCCATAGGACAATATGGCAAGTACGAGCTGATCACATTCGCGAAACTGTTGTTAACCAATCCCTGACAGTGGTCCGATTTATAGTCATTAACCTTTGAAACCGCCTTTGAGGCCTTGATCTTGCTCACCTGCCAGGGAGTAAGGAGTCAGCCTGAGTTAGTTAACGTGTCATTAGTCCCAACAATGGTTGATTCTAAGAATAGGATATTTACTAAAGCCACTATCACTTCTATCCAAAGCAATAAGACAAGGAAAAAATAATTTGAAAGAAAGATTCATTACAATTTTCTTAAATCAATTAATTTAATATACATCCACTAAGTACTCACATCTTTGATAAATAACTAGGAAAGACACAAGAAATACAAAATACAACAAAGTTGTTAAACTGAATGTTTCCTATTAAAGTTAATTATGGCCCCCTGAATCAAATCTTCACACAAAATATATGATCAACAAAAGGTAATAAATAATACCAAACAACCCCACACATTTAGCATTATCTGAAAAATATCAGTTTTCAAATTCCCCTAAAGAAATAACAGCAATTTTCAAATTTCTACAGAGTTTCATTGCCTTTGCATAATTATGAGTAGAGAGAGTAGAATAAGGTAATTTAAAGATGTTTCGTGAAAAAGATGGGGAGAGAAAAAAATAATAGATAATTGGAGAAAAAAAGAACACTCTCAAAAAGGTAAAAATCCCACATTGATTGCTAAAATGCTAGACGCAAATCTGAGACTTAATATATCACAACTATATCTGAGGGGAAAGACTTAAAAGTGAAAGATATGGGAAGTGTTAACCTCAGAAAAACAATACTTCTGGTGGAGAGTCAGATAAATACAGAAAATATGGTAACCTTTAAAGATATGGCAATTAAAAGAAAGAGAAATAAAGAAGAAAAACATGAAAATTTTAATCCTATGGAAATTAGAGAAATAAGATGAATCTCTCCCTATCCCCACTGCCATCAGCACCATCTAGTCAAGAAACTACATTTTCTGGTACTAAAGAAGAAGGTACTCTTAACACTAGGAACCATGCTCACAAAATGCCTAGGAATAAAACGTAAAAAGGTATCCAGTTATATGTGAGGATCTTATAAGACGAAAACAAGAAAACAAAAATGAGCTTCAGTTGAAAAATTCTCCCCCCAATAAACCATAATACAGAAAAAAAACCATACCTAACCTCCAAATGAATTAAATATTTTAAAGCAACCATTTAGAGGAAATTTTTATGCTGATAATAAATTTGATAACTAAATCAACAGAAAAAAACTAGGAATAATGCAATAAATATTGCTGAAATCTAGTTTATTAGGATTCTCTAGAGAACAGAATCAACAGGAAGTATGATAATTAGAGGGATTTATTAGATTGGCTTATATGACCAGAAGCTGAATAGTCCAAAATAGCCATGTGCAAACTGGAGAGCTGGAAGAACCAGTAGCTGTGCAGCCCAAGAGATTGAAGCCCCAGAACAAGGAGCCACAGTGCTAACATGGTCTAAAACCAAAGGTTTCTGGAAACTCCCTGGAGAATCCTGGCAGAGTCCACTTTGGAAAAGTGAAGAAATGAGAGTCTGATATACTCAGATGATTGCAGCAGCAATCAAGAACCCATTCAAGAAGAGTCAAACTTGCATCTGCATCTGCTTCCTTGTTCTTCCAACTTTTTCCATCCAAGTCACCATCCTATTGAGTGGTACTGCCCAGGAGTAGGGAGTGTCTGCATTTCAGTTGGCTATCCCACATGCCAATCATTCCTAGACACATCCTCATTGACCCACCCAGAAGTCTCTTAATCATCAGATCTCTTAGCCCAATCAATTTGACAATTCAAATTAACCATTACATCTGGAAAGAAATTGAAAAAGACAAAGCCATCTTAGAAATGAAGAATAAATTATAAGTTGCACATGGGAGAAGAGATTAAAATGAAATTTTCATAAGATAGTGCTATTATCTGAGTGCTTATGTTGCTCCAAAATTCCAAATTCCTATGTTGAAGCTCCCAAGGTGATGGTATTAAGATATCTTTGGGAAGTAATTAGTTAATGATGGCTCTGATTTCCTGAATGGGATTAATGTCTTTACAAAAGGACTTAAGGGAACCTATTTACCCTATTTCTCCTTTGTCTCTTCTGCTAAGTGAGGACACATATAAGGCACCAGCTATAAATAATGGGGCCTACACTGGTCACCAAATCTGCCAACACTATCATCTTGGACTGAACTGGGAGAAATACATTTCTGTTCTTTATAAGTTATAGTAACCTAAAAAGACTAAAACAAAGGTGCCTAAGAAAGATGAAAACAACTGAGAAAAATTTTTAAGTGAGGGGGAAAGAAAGTAAAAAATTTCAGAGAGCAAAGAAGGCAAAGAAGGTCCAACATTCATATAACTGTAGTCTGTAAGTAAGGAAAAGCAAAACAATGGAACAGAAATGAATACTCAAATTTTCTCCAAATAAAATGTTCCAAAAATTTTTAAAAAACACTTAAGTCTGTACATTGAAAGGTCCACCACATATCTAGAGAAATTGAACTAGAACTATTCTGATCAGCTAATAGACCTACCCTAATAAAACCATTTTAAGATAAAGAAAAAAAATCCTCAGGTAATTTAAAATAAAGTGATCAAACTATCTAATGAGGGGAGAAAAATAGGTTGGCATCAGAGCTCTTAGGAACAAAATACAAAATATGGCCACTGTGACACTGAAGTTTTAAGTAATTCAAAGAAAAGAAGTACAAGTCAGGAATTTTATATCCAGGCAACCTTTACTTCAAGTACCTAATCTAGAGAAAATCAGTTTTGAACATTTGGTAACTCAAGGAATATTATAAACATGAGCCACTCCTGAAAATTCTAGAGGAATTGTATTTCTCAATCATCTTCCTCCCTTTTAGATATTTTTACCCACCCCACCCATCACTATAAAATTTTAATATCCCCCAGTTATAGCATATTTGCATAGATGCTTTGATCCTTTGAAAGGCTATATATCATTGTAATATCTCAGAATTTTTCACTCCTGAACCCAGGAATCATGTTTTACCATGATGGGTACACTAGAGAACGAGAATCTTTTTTATTATTTTATTTTTCAATAGGTTCTTCTTTATTATGCTTGACAGTAGAATCTATTTTGATAAAATTATACAAGCATGGGATATATCTTATTCTAATTAGGACCCCATTCTTGTGTGTGGGCACAATGGTGGGATTCACTTAGGTATTTGCATGTGTGTACATATGAAAATTATGTTAGACATAGTTTATTGTCTTTCCTATCCCTATTCCTATCCTCCCTTCCTTTTGTTCCTCTTTACCTAATATGCTAAACTTTCCTTCTTTCCCTCACCCACTTAATTGTGGTTTAGCTTCGACATATCAGAGAAAACATTCGACATTTGGTTTTTGGGGATTGACTTATTTCACTTAGCATGATAGTCTCTAGATTCATCTATTTACTGGGAAATGGAATAAAGTCATTTTTCTTTGTGACTGAGTAATATACCACTGTGTATACATACACAAGTTCTTAATCTATTCATGTGTTGATGGGCATCTAGGTTGGTTCCATAGCTTAGCTATTGTACATTGTGCTGCTATAGTGATGCAGCTCACTGTAGTATGCTAATTTTAAATCCTTTGGATATATGCTAAGGAGTGGGATAACTGGGTCAAATGATGGTTCCTTTTCTAATTTTTTGAGGAATCTCCATACTGCTTTCCAGAGTGGTTGCACCAATTTGTGGTCTCACCCATAATGTATAAGTGTATCTTTTTCCCCACATCCTTGCCAACGTTTGTTGTTACTTGTATTCTTGATAATTTCCATTCTGACTGGAGTGAGATAGAATCCCAGGGTAGTTGTAATTTGAATTTCTCTAATTGCTAGAGATGTTGAACATTTTTTCATATATTTGTTCATCACTGACATTTTTTTTTTTTGAGAAGTGTCTGTTCGGTTCCTTTGCCAATTTATTGATTGGGTTATTTGGGGGTTTTGGTGTTCTAATTTGTTATGCATGACAGTAGAATTAGTGTTTTTTGAGTTCTTTATATATCCTGGAGATTAATGCTCTGAGGTGCAGGTGGCAAAGATTTTCTCCCATTCTGTAGGCTCTCTCTTCACATTCTTTATTGTTTCATTTGCTGTGAAGAAGCTTTTTAGTTTGATACCATCACAATTATTGAATCATGATTTTACTTCTTGCATTTTAGGAGTCTTATTAAAGAAGTCAGTTCTGAGCCCATATGTTGGAGTGTTGGCCCTACCTTTTCTTCTAGTATGTGCTGCATTTCTGCTCTAATTTCTAGGTCTTGGATCCATTTTAAATTGAGTTTTGTACAGGGGGAGAGATAGGGGTTAAATTTCATTCTACTACATGACCATTTGTTGAAAAAGTTCTCTTTTCTCCAATCTATGTTTTTGGTGTCTTTGTCTAATATGAGGTAACTGTATTTTTGTAGGTTTGTCTATGTGTATTCTGTTCTGTTCTATTGGTCTTCTTGCCTATTTTGGTGCCAATACCATGCTGTTTTTGCTACTATAGCTCAGTAGTATAATTTAAGGCCTGGTATTGTGATGCCTCCTGTTTTGTATTTCTCAATAAGGATTAATTTAGCTAAGAAAATGAGTACCTTTTTAACTAACAGGTAACTGAAAAATTCTGGAGAAGGACTAACAAAGTAAATAATATAAGCAATTAGAGAGTTCAAATTAAAACAATGATGAGGGCCTGGGATACATAGTAGTGTATAAACATTTTATGTTCTGATGAAGTAGAAAGCATCAAAAGAGGGAGGGAGGGAGGGAGAGAGGGAGAGGGAGAGAAAAAAGAGACAAAAAGAGAGAAGTCAATTAAGGTCATTTACCATTGTATAGGTCATAGGTGAACATCAACAGGTAACCTCCTTTTAATACCAGCAGAACAGAAAATAAAAGATTAAATAAGAATGAGGACTAAAGATCCTAAAAAGGAGGAATATGTATGAAGTCAACAAAATATGACACACATGCAAAATTTTAAATATAAAATAAAATAATATAGAACCTGGAGAAATAACCACAATAAATATACACGCAGCAATTATAACATCAAATAATATGACAGAATTAAGACAAATATCAGTAATAATAAATGTAAATAGGCCTAACTTTTTTATTCAAAAAACATCAAATTGGCTCATAAAGAAACTATAACTCTGGGCTGAATGTAAGATTCATACCTAAACAAGGTGATTCAAAAAGGCCAAAAATAAAGGAATGGACTATGATGTACTAGATGATGGAAGCCATAAGAATACAGAAGTTATAATCTGAATATCAAGCAACATAATTCATAACAAACTGCATTTTTAAAAAGCAAAAACTAAAAATAAAACTCTGCAGTACTAAAAGCTGCAATTTTCAATGAAGATATAACAGTTATGAATATGACACAGTAAACATCTATTAAAAATAATTACTCACATCTCAAGGAAAAATATGAAGAAACACATTAATAATGGAAGACTTAACATACCACTCTCATACCGACCTCTTTTACATCAAGTAGACAAAAAGTAAGGATATACAGGACCTAAAATTTAGAAATTATGACTATGTGTCAAACTTTATACCCTTATAATAGAAAATATGCTTTCTTCTCAAGCACATATACAACATTCATAAAAATTGATTATGTATTAGTTTATTAAAAAATCAATGTTTCATAAAAGTAGACATTATTGATCATTCTAATTATAATTTTAAACTATAAATTATTAATAAATCAAAAATGAAAGGATCATTCCTCTGATTATTTATAAAATATTTTATTAATAAAGTTGTAGATAAAAGGGAAAATTTGAAAACAAAATTATAAAATTTCTAAGAAATGATAATAAATATTTAGTTACTGGAATCTATGGGATACATATAAAGGGATCAGAAAAAAACAAAACTTTAAGCATCTGGAAAACAAACACAATATTTAAAATAATTAAATTCCTAATTAAAAGGAAAAAGAAGCCAAAGTAAACATAAGCATGAAAAGACAAGAAAATGAGGCATAAAGTAGAAAAACAGTACATTAAAATCCTGTGTTTTTTTTTTTTTTTTTTTTTTAAAGAAAAGAGACAACTGAATAAAGAAATAAAGCAAAGAGCCCAAATTATAAAGTTGACAGGACTTGGAAAAATTAACTTTTGATACACAGGAAATTTTTAAATCATAAAAGACTGTTTTGTATACTTCTATAAAATTAGGATAAAATATTTGAAAACCATATATGTAATGGATTAATACCCAGAATATATAAAAAACCCCTATAACTCAAGAATAATAATAAAAATAATCCAATTCGCAAGATGGCGGCCTAGAGGGAGAGTGCACCCCCGGTCGCTCCACAACCCAGGAGTTAAGAAGGGGAGGCATTGAGAGACTCGAACTGAAGTGGAGCCACAGGTGAGTCTGCCCACTGGGTAAAGCTCAGCCCGGGTGGCAGGCCCAGATAGAGGTGGCTTATCAGAGCCGGGCAGGGCAGCTAGAGTCATCCACAGGCAGTCCTGCGCACTCCGGCGGTGGGCCCCGCCCACACAGCCAGCTTCTCCAGGTTCTCGGAACGGAACTGGCCCGCTAGTGAGAGCCTGTCTGAACAGAGCAGGCTCCGAGTCCCGGAGCCCCTGCAGTGCAGTGTACTCCTGCAAAGAACCAGCGGAGAGGCTCGATCTGCAGTCAGCCTCAGGGATAAGGGCAGGGCAGCCGGAGACCTCTTCAGGCGGCTCTGCCCACTCCGGCTGCGGGCTCTCTTCACGGGACGATCCAAGATGGCGGCCTAGAGGGAGACTGCACCCCCGGTCGCTCCACAACCCAGGAGTTAAGAAGGGGAGGCATTGAGAGACTCGGACTGAAGTGGAGCCACGGGTGAGTCTGCCCACTGGGTAAAGCTCAGCCCGGGTGGCAGGCCCAGATAGAGGTGGCTTAGCAGAGCCGGGCAGGGCAGCTTGAGTCTTCCCAAGGTAGTCTTCCACACTCCGGCAGTGGGCTCTTCCCACACGGCCAGCTGCACGGTGCAGGCCCACAGTGAGAGCATTTCCGCACAGAGCCAGTTCCAAAACGTGGAACCAGTAGGGGGCTAGGGGCAGTATTCTTCGAATGAGCTGCTTTATCAGATTCCTCCAAGACAGCAGGCTACTGAAGGCTGGGAGGTGATACACTGGAAATCTACTGGGACACTATAAGCCAATAGTGGAAAACTGCAATATCTCAGGGTCCCACTGACAACTGACCATTATGAGAAAACAAGGGAAGAAAATGTCCCAAACAAACCTAGATACTACATCAATAAAACCCAATGACAGCACAGCAGAAGAAATGTCAGAAAGGGAGTTCAGAATGTACGTAATTAAAACGATCAGGGAAGCTAATGAGGAGATGAAAGAGCAAATGCAGGCATTGAAGGAGGAGATGAAAGAGCAAATGCAGGCATTAAATGATCGCACCAATCAACATTTAAAAGACCAAATACGGGAAGCAAGAGATCATTTCAATAAAGAGTTAGAGATACTGAAAAAAAACCAAACTGAAATCCTTGAAATGAAGGAAACAATAAACCAAGTTAAAAACTCCATAGAAAGCATAACCAATAGGATAGAACACCTGGAAGACAGAACCTCAGACATTGAAGACAAAATATTTAACCTTGAAAACAAAGTGGAACAAACAGAGAAGATGGTAAGAAATCATGAACAGAATCTCCAAGAACTATGGGATATCATGAAAAGGCCAAATTTGAGAATTATTGGGATTGAGGAAGGCTTAGAGAAACAAACCAAAGGAATGAACAATCTATTCAATGAAATAATAACAGAAAATTTCCCAAATCTGAAGAACGAAATGGAAAACCAAGTACAAGAGGCTTATAGAACTCCAAACATACAAAATTACAACAGACCCACACCAAGGCACATTATTATGAAAATACCTAACATACAAAATAAAGACAGAATTTTAAAGGCCGCGAGAGAAAAGAATCAAATTACATTCAGAGGGAAACCAATAAGAATATCAGCAGATTTTTCAATCCAGACCCTAAAAGCTAGAAGGGCCTGGAACAACATATACCAAGCCCTGAAAGAAAATGGATGCCAACCAAGAATCTTATACCCAGCAAAACTTACCTTCAAATTTGACGATGAAATAAGATCCTTCCATGATAAACAAAAGCTAAAGGAATTTACAAAAAGAAAGCCAGCATTACAGAACATTCTCAGCAAAATATTCCATGAGGAAGAGATGAAAAACAACGATGCAAATCAGCAACAGGAGGCGCTAGCCTAAAGGAATAGCCAAATAAAGGAGAAACCAAATCATGTCAAAAACAAATATGAGTCAATTGACTGGGAATACAAATCATATCACAATAATAACCCTGAATGTTAATGGCCTGAATTCATCAATCAAAAGACACAGACTGGCAGACTGGATTAAAAAGAAAAATCCAACAATATGCTGCCTGCAAGAGACTCATCTCATAGAAAGAGACACCCATAGACTAAAGGTGAAAGGATGGGGAAAAACATACCATGCACACGGACACAGCAAAAAAGCTGGAGTATCCATCCTCATCTCAGATAATGTGGACTTCAAACCAAAACTAGTCAGAAGGGATAAAGAAGGACATTACATGCTGCTTAAGGGAAGCATAAATCAGCAAGACATAACAATCATAAATATCTATGCCCCAAACATTGGCTCATCCACGTACGTCAAACAAATCCTTCTCAATTCCAGAAACCAAATAGACCACAACACAATAATACTAGGCGATTTTAACACACCTCTCTCACCACTGGATAGATCGTCCAAACAAAAATTGAATAAAGAAACTATAGATCTCAACAACACAATCAGCAATTTAGACTTAACGGACATATATAGAATATACCATCCAACACAGAATGAATACACTTTCTTCTCAGCAGCACATGGATCCTTCTCTAAAATAGACCATATTTTATGCCACAAAGCTACTGTTAGTAAATACAAGAAGATAGAGATACTACCTTGTACTCTATCAGATCATAATGGATTGAAATTAGAAATAAATGACAGAATAAAAAACAGAAACTTCTCCAATACCTGGAGACTAAATAATACACTATTATATGATGAATGGATAACAGAAGACATCAGGAGGGAAATAAAAAAATTCTTAGAAGTAAACGAGAACAAAGACACATCATATCAAAATCTCTGGGACACTATGAAAGCAGTACTTAGAGGAAGATTTATTTCATGGGGTGCATTCAAAAAAAGAAGTAGAAATCAACAAATAAACGAGTTAACACTACAGCTCAAAGCACTAGAAAAAGAAGAGCAGACCAATACCAAAAGTAGTAGAAGACAGGAAATAGTTAGAATCAGAGCCGAAATCAACGAAATCGAAACAAAAGAAACAATCGGAAAAATTAATAAAATAAATAGTTGGTTCTTTGAAAAAATAAATAAAATTGATAAACCCTTAGCCACACTAACAAAGAGAAAGAGGGAGAAAACTCAAATTACTAAAATTCGGAATGAACAAGGAAACATCACAACAGACACGAGTGAAATACAAAACATAATTAGAAGCTATTTCGAAAATCTATACTCCAACAAAACAGAAAACCTTGAAGACATCAACAAATTTCTAGAGACATATGAACTACCTAAACTGAACGAGGAGGACATACACAACTTAAATAAACCAATTTCAAGCAATGAAATAGAAGAGGTCATCAAAAGCCTACCAACAAAGAAAAGTCCAGGACCAGATGGGTTCTCAGCCGAGTTCTACAAAACCTTTAAAGAAGAGCTCATTCCAATACTCCTCAAACTATTCCATGAAATAGAAGAGGAGGGAACCCTACCAAACTCGTTCTATGAAGCCAATATCACCCTGATACCTAAACCAGACAGAGACACATCGAGGAAAGAAAATTTCAGACCAATATCCTTAATGAACATCGATGCAAAAATTCTCAACAAAATTTTAGCAAATCGCATACAAATATATATTAAAAAGATAGTGCACCACGATCAAGTGGGTTTTATCCCAGGGATGCAAGGTTGGTTCAACATTCGGAAATCAATAAATGTCATTCACCATATCAACAGACTTAAAGTTAAGAATCACATGATTATTTCAATAGATGCAGAAAAAGCATTTGATAAAATACAGCATCCCTTCATGCTCAAAACACTAGAAAAAATTGGGGTAATGGGAACATTCCTAAACATTATAAAGGCCATCTACGCTAAGCCCATGGCTAATATCATTCTAAATGGTGAAAAACTGAAAGCGTTCCCCCTAAAAACTGGAACAAGGCAGGGATGCCCTCTTTCACCGCTTCTATTCAACATCGTCCTTGAGACTCTAGCCAGAGCAATCAGACAAACCAAAGAAATTAAAGGGATACGAATAGGAAAAGAAGAACTCAAACTATCCCTGTTCGCTGATGACATGATTATATATTTAGAGGAACCTGGAAATTCCACCAGAAAACTTTTAGAACTCATAAGTGAATTCAGTAAAGTAGCAGGTTACAAGATCAATGCTCATAAATCCAATGCATTTTTATACATAAGTGATGAATCTTCAGAAAGAGAAATTAGGAAAACTACCCCATTCACAATAGCATCGAAGAAAATAAAATACTTGGGAATCAATCTCACAAAAGAGGTGAAAGACCTCTACAATGAGAACTACAGAACACTAAAGAAAGAAATTCAAGAAAACCTTAGAAGATGGAAAGATCTCCCATGTTCCTGGATAGGCAGAATTAATATCGTCAAAATGGCTATACTACCTAAAGTTCTATACAGATTCAATGCAATTCCAATTAAAATCCCAATGATGTACCTCGCAGAAATAGAGCAAGCAATTATGAAATTCATCTGGAAGAATAAAAAACCTAGAATAGCTAAAGCAATCCTCAGAAGCAAGAGCGAAGCAGGGGGTATTGCAATACCAGATCTTCAACTCTACTACAAAGCAATAGTAACAAAAACGGCATGGTATTGGTACCAAAATAGACAGGTAGATCAATGGTACAGAATAGAGGACATGGACACAAACCCAAATAAATACAATTTTCTCATACTAGACAAAGGTTCCAACAATATGCAATGGAGAAAAGATAGCCTCTTCAACAAATGGTGCTGGGAAAACTGGAAAACTATATGCAATAGAATGAAACTAAACCCCTATCTCTCACCCTACACAAAACTCAACTCAAAATGGATCAAGGACCTCGGAATCAGACCAGAGACCCTGCATCTTATAGAAGAAAAAGTAGGTCCAAATCTTCAACTTGTTGGCTCAGGATCAGATTTCCTTAACAGGACACCCATAGCACAAGAAATAAAAGCAAGAATAAACAACTGGGATAGATTCAAACTAAAAAGCTTTCTCTCAGCAAAGGAAACTATCAGAAATGTGAAGAGAGAGCCTACAGAGTGGGAGAATATCTTTGCCAACCATACCTCAGATAGAGCGCTAATTTCCAGAATCTATAAAGAACTCAAAAAACTCTACACGAAGAATACAAATAATCCAATCAACAAATGGGCTAAGGAAATGAACAGACACTTCACAGAAGAAGATGTACAAGTAATCACCAGATATATGAAAAAATGTTCACCATCCCTAGTAATAAGGGAAATGCAAATCAAAACTACCCTAAGATTTCATCTCACCCCAATTAGAATGGCGATTATCAAGAATACAAGCAACAATAGGTGTTGGCGAGGATGTGGTGAAAAAGGAACACTCATACATTGCTGGTGGGGTTGCAAATTAGTGCAACCACTCTGGAAAGCAGTGTGGAGATTCCTCAGAAAGCTTGGAATGGAAACACCATTTGACCCAGCTATCCCACTCCTTGGCCTATACCCAAAGGACTTAAAATCAGCATACTACAGAGATACAGCCACATCAATGTTCATTGCTGCTCAATTCACCATAGCCAGATTGTGGAACCAACCTAGATGTCCTTCGGTTGATGAATGGATAAAGAAACTGTGGCATATTTATACAATGGAATATTACTCCGCAATGAAGAATGATAAAATTATGGCATTTGTAGGCAAATGGTCGAAATTGGAGAATATCATGCTAAGTGAGATAAGCCAATCTCAAAAAACTAAAGGACGAATGATCTCGCTGATAAGCGGATGAGGACATATAATGGGGGGTGGGACGGGCTAGCATTAGGTTTAGGGTTAGGTTTAGAGTTAGGCTAAGGAGAGCAGTAAGAATGAAGGAAAGAAGGACTATGTAGAGGGAAAAGAGGGGTGGGAGGGGTGGGAGGGGTGGGAGGGGTGGGGGGAGGGGAAAAATATAATAAACATCATTACCCTATGTAAACGTAAAAATAAATAAATAAATAAAAAAAAAATAATCCAATTCAAAACTAGGCAAAGAAACTTAAATAGATATTTTTCAAAGATACAAATAGCCAATAAGCACATGAAAAGATTCTCAACATCATTAGTCATTAGGGAAATACAAATTAATACTATAATGAGATGACATTTCACATTCATTAGAATTACTATAGTTTAAAAACAAATAGAAAAGGAAAATCTCAAGTTTGTGTTTTTGGGGGGTACTGTGGTTTGAACCCTAGAGTGCTTTACCACTCAGCTACATCCCAAGCCCTTTGAATTTTTAAAATTTATTTTGAGATAGAGCCTCACTGAAATGCTGAGACTGGCTTTGAACTTGTGATTGCCCTGCCTCAGCTTCTTGAGTCACTGGGATTACAGGCATGCACCACCAAATCCAGATAGAAAATAATACATATTGACAAGGATATGGAGAAATTGGCGCCCTTGTTCACTGCTGTTGGGAGTGTAAAGCAGTGTAGCCACTGTGGTAAACAATTTGACAGATCCTCAAAAAAGTTACAGAACTGCCATATGACCCAGCAGTCACAGGATAAGACTATGTCAAAAACAGAATTGAAATCGGGAAATTATTTGTACATAATGTTGCCGGAAAAACTATTCACAAGAGCCATAAAGTAGAAATTACCCAAGTGTTCATCACAGATGAGCAGATATATAATGAAACGTTGTTTTGCTATAAGAAATGAAGTACTCATGCATAGTACAACATGAATGAACCTTAAAAACATTGTTCTAAATGAAATAAGCCAAACACAGAAGGACAAACTTTGTAATGCTGCACTTACATAAGTTACCAAGAATAGGCAAATCCATAGGGACAGAAAGTAGGGATTATTAGAAACTGGTGGGATAGAAGTATAAGGAGTTAGCGTTTAATGGGTAGAGTTCATACTAGTATGCTGAAAAAGTTTTGGTTATAGTGGTAACAGTTATACAATATTATAAATGTATTTAATGCTACTGAACTCTACATGTACAAATGCTTAAAATACTTATTATATTTATATTTTGCCAAAAATTTAAATATTAAAAAGGAATATATGCAGAAAACTAAGTATATGATTTAAAAATACATTGCAAGACAGACTAGAAACACTGAAAGTGCTCTTTGTGGCTTAAATTAAAAATACCTGGCACACACTTTCCTTAAAAAAAGCAACAAACAAAACTCAGAAAACTATTTTAGGAAAGAGAAGACTCTGAGATATAAAATAATTATAGCACTTATCACATATTATTCCTTCTTTTATCGCTTACCTTTAGTTATATGTGACAAATTCATTCTGATATAATTGTGCAAGCATGGGTTATATCTTATTCTAGTTATGACCCTATTCTTTTTTTTAATCTATGTGTATAGAGTAATAATGTCTGTCTCATTCTACTGTACTTCTCATCCCCACCACCCACTCTTCCCTCACTCTCCTCTGCATAACCCAAAGTTCTTTCATTCTTCCCTACCCACCCCAGCTATGGATCAGCACCCACTTAGCAGAGAAAACATTTAGCCTTTGGGTTTTGGGGATTGGCTTATTTCACTTAGTACAATATTCTCTAGTTCCATCCGTTTACCTGCAAATGCCATAATGTCATTCTTCTTTAAGGCTGAGTAATATTCCATTGTTTATATGTACCACATTTTCTTTATCCATTCATCTGTTGAAGGTCATCTAGGTTGGTTCCATAGTTTAGCTATTGTGAATTGAGCTGCTTTAAAAATTGATGTGACATCTTCACTGTAGTATGCTGATTTTAAGTCTTTTGGGTATAGGCCAAGGAGTGGGATAGCTAGGTCAAATGATGGCTCCAATCCAAGTTTTCTGAGAAATCTCCATACTGCTTTCCAGAGTGGTTGCACCAATTTGCAGTCCCACAAATCATGTACTTTTCCCTTCACATCCTCACCAACATGTATTATTGCTTGTATTCTTAATAATTGCCATTTGACTAAAGTGAGATGAAATCTTAGAGTAGTTTTGATTTGCATTTCTCTAATCACTAGAGATGTTGAACATTTTTTCATGTTTGTTGATTGTATTTCTTCTTCTGTGAAGGGTCTGTTTGGTTCCTTAGCCCACTAATTGATTGGGTTATTTGTTTTTTTGGTGTTAAGTTTTTTGTGTTCCTTATATATCCTGGAGATTAGTCCTCTGAGGTGTGTGTGGTAAAGATTTTCTCCCATTCTATAGGCTCTCTCTTCAAATTGTTGATTGTTTCCTTTGCTGAGAAGCAGCTTTTTAGTTTGAGTCCATCCCATTTATTGATTCTTGATTTTACTTCTTGTACTTTAGGAGCCTCATTAAGGAAGTCAGGTCCTAAGCCAACATGATGAAAATTTGGCTTAATTTTTCTTCTATTAGGTGCAGGGTCTTTGTTCCAGTGCCTCAGTCTTTGATCCGCTTTGAGTTGATTTTTGTGCAGGGTGAGAGATAGAGGCTTAGTTTCATTTTGTTACACATGGATTTCCAGTTTTCCCAGCACCATTTGTTGATTAGGCTATCTTTTCTCCAATGTATATTTTTGGCACCTTTGTCTAGTATGAGGTAACCATATTTATGTGGGTTTGTCTATGGGTCTTCTATTTTGTACCATTGGTCTACATGTCTATTTTGGTACTAATACCATGCTATTTTTGTTATCATTGCTCTGTAGTATAGTTTAAGTTCTGGTATTGTGATGCCTCCTGCTTCACTCTTATTGCTAGGGATTACCTTGACTATTCTGGATCTCTTATTTTTCCAAATGAATTTCATGATTGCTTTTTCTTTTCTATTAATTCATTGAGATTTTAGTAGGAATTGCATTGAATCTGTATTACACTTTTGGTAATATGGCTATTTTGACAATATTAATTTAGCCTATCCAAGAGCATGGCAGATCTTTCCATCTTCTAAAGTCTTCAATTTCTTTCTTTAGCATTCTGTAGTTTTCATTGTAGAGGTCTTTCACCTCTTTTGTTAGTTTGATTCCCAAGTTTTGATTTTTTGTTTTGTTTTGTTTTGTTTTGTTTTTCAGCTATTATGAATGGGGTAGTTTTCCTGATTTCTCTTACAGTGGATTCATCACTGATGTACAGAATTGTATTTGATTTGTGGGTATTGATTTTATATCCTGCTACCTTGCTGTATTCATTTATGAGTTCTAGAAGTTTTCTGGTAGAATTTTTTGGGTCTTCTAAATATAGAATCATGTTGTTGGCAAATAGTGATAGTTTAGGTTCTTCTTTCCTATTTGTATCCCTTTAATTTCTTTAATCTGACTGATTGCTCTGGCTAGAGTTTCAAGGATGATTTTGAATAGGAGTTGTGAAAGAGGGCATCCCTGACTTGTTACGGTTTTTAGAGGGAATGCTTTCAATTTTTCTCCATTAAGACTAATGGCTTAGCATAGATGGCCTTTACAATGATGAGGTATGTTCCTACTATCCTTAGTTTTTCTAGTGTTTTGAACACAAGTTACTGAATTTAGTCAAATGCTTTTTCTGCATCTTTTGAGATAATTATATGATTCTTGTCTTTAAGTCTATTGATGTGATGTATTACTCATATTGATGTCCATATTTTGAACCAAACTTGCATTCCAGGGATGAACCCCACCTGATTGTGGTGCACTATCTTTTTAATATGCTTTTGTATGCAACTTACCAGAATTTTATTGAGGATTTTTGCATCTCTGTTTATCAGGAATATTGGTCTGAAGTTTTCTTTCCTTGATGTGTCTTTATCTGATTTTGGTATAAAGATGATACTAACCTCATAGAATGAGTTTGAAAGGATTCCCTCTTTTCTAGTTCATGGAATATTTTGAGGAGGATTGGTGTTAATTATTCTTTGAAGGTCTTGTAGAGCTCAGCTGAGAATCCATCTGGTCCTGGGCTTTTCTTGGTTGGTAGGCTTTTGATGGCATCTTCTATTTCATTGCTTGAAATTGATCTATTAAATTGTGTATGCCCTTCCTGCATCAGTTTGGGTAATCATATGTCTCTAGAAATCTGCTGATGTCTTCAAGTTATTCTATTTTATTGAAGTATAAATTTTCAAAATAGTTTCTATTATCTTCTGTATTTCAGTAGTATCCATCATATTTCCTTTTTCATTATGAATTTTAGTAATTTGGGTTTTCTCTCTATTTCTCTGTAGTGTGGCTAAGGGTTTCATCAATTTTATTTATTTTTTCAAAGATCTTCCTGTTTTATCAATTTTTTAAATTATTTCTGTTGTTTCAAATTCTTTGATTTCATCCCTGATTTTAATTATTTCCTGTCTTCTGCTGCATTGGGTGTTGATTTATCCTTCTTTTCCTAGGGCTTTGAGATGTAATGTTATTTCACTTATTTGTTGACTTTTTATTTTTTCAAATGAATGAGCTCAATGCAACGAACTTTCTCATAGCACTGCCTTCATAGCCTCCAAGAGAATTTGATATGCTGTATTGGTGTTCTCATTTACCTCTAAATATTTTTTTTATTTCCTCCTTGATTTCTTCTTTAATCTATTCATCATTTAATAGCATGCTATTTAGTCTCCAGGTTTTGGAGTAGCTTCTATTTTTTTATTTTATTGTTGATTTCTAGTTTCATTCCATCATGAGCTGATAGAATGCAGGGTAGTATTTCTATCTTTTTTTTTTTTTTCTTCTGTATTTGCTAAGTGTTGCTTTGTGGCAACTCTTTTTTTTTCTCTTTTTTAGAGAAGGATCTATGTGCTGCTAAGAAAAAAGTGCATTTGCTTGATGATGGATGAAATACTGTATATATGTCTGTTAAGTCTAAATTATTGATTGTATTGTTTAGTTCTATAGTTTCATTGTTTAGTTTTTGTTTGGAAGATCTACCCAGTGGTGAGAGAGGTATGTTAAAGTCACCCAGTATTATTGTGTAGTGATCTATTTGATTCTTGAAATTGAGGAGGGTTTGATGTATGTAGATACTCCATTGTTTGGGGCATATATATTTATGATTGTTATGTCTTGTTGGTGTATGATTCCCTTAAGCAGTATGAAATGTCCTTCTTTATTCCTTCTGAATACCTTTGGTTTGAAGTCCATGTTGTCTGATATGAGGATGGAAACCCCTACAGTCATAAAATTCATCTGGAAAAATACGATGCCCAGAATAGCCAAAGCAAGGCTTAGCAAGAAAAGCAAAGCATGAGGCAACACAATACCAGACCTTAAATTATAATACAGCTATAGAAGTAAAAACAGCATGATATTGCCAAGGAAGCAGGAAAGAAGACTAATAGAACAGAATAGAAAACACAGAGACAAACCCACATAAATACAGTTACCTCATATAGACAAAGGCACCAAAAATATAGATTGGAGAAAAGATAGCCTCTTCAACAAGTGGTACTGGGAAAACTGGAAATCAATCTGTAGTAGAATGAAATTTAACCCCTAACTATCCCTCTGTACAAAACTCAATTTAAAGTGGATCAAAGACCTACATTAGACCAGAAACCCTCCACATGCTAGAAGAAAATGTAGAGCCAACACTTCAACATATTAGCTCAGGAACTTCCTTAATAAGACTCCTAAAATGCAAGAAGTAAAACTCAAGATTCAATAAATGGGATGATATCAAACTAAAAGGCTTCTTCACAGCAAAGGAAACAATCAAGAATGTGTTATTCCTTCTTAATCTAATTGAACTAAATTCTTTTAGATTAAAACCCATCAATTGCTTACCTCTATATTCTAAGACCAGTTACTATATAAATAGCTGAATAGTGGGGGGATAGATTAATTGGACTAGGAATTTAAGCAGTTTTTTAAGTTACAAACTTTTTTAAGTTAGAAACTAAAGTCTGAAAGAGGCAGAGAACTGTTCATAGGGAGATCTGATCTGAGTTGGAAGGATATAAAGGACTCGAAATGGCAGAGGATAAACTGAGGAGCCACAGAGGTGAGAAATTGACCCCAACAAGTCCTGTGTTTCTATGAAGATGTCACAGCACTGGGCTTTTTCCCTCTTAACTTAGTGGCTATACAGTAAAGGCTTAATTTTGTAGGCTTTTGAATGTGCTTTCCAGTGTAGAACTTCAATGAAGCTTGCACTTGTCAAATGATCAAATGAGAATTTCAAAATGAAGTAGCAAACCTTTCCTCCAATTCTGTTCCAAATGATTTGGTTAATTTTACTGGAAATGGTCAAATGAGTTATGTTTAAAAAATTATAGTGGTGATTTTAGTTTGATAAATCAGATGATATATCATGACCACAGAGAAACAATAAGCAGTCTGCAGATCAATCAAAAAATGTTCTATTTTTAATTTTAATTGATATGTAAAACCATGAAAGTTGTATACATTAATGGGGCACCATGTAATGTATGATACATATATATGTTGTATGATATTTAATTCATGTTAAACAATATTTATGTCTTCATTTATCATTTCTTTTTTGTAAAACCTTTCAAAGTCCTTTTTTCTACTTTTTTTAAAAGCACAAAATTGTTGTCTATAGTCCTCATACTGTGAAGTATCATGCCAGAACTTCTTATTTCTTATTTTAACTTTGTACCCACCAATCAAGCCCTGGTAACCACCATTCTACTTTCAACTCCCCAAGGTCAATTGTTGGGACTAATGAGACGTTAACTAACTCAGGCTGACTCCTTACTCCCTGGCGGGTGAGCAAGATCAAGGCCTCAAAGGCGGTCTCAATAGTTAATGACGATAAATCGGACCACCGTCAGGGATTGGTTAACAACAGTTTCGCGAACATGATCAGCTCGTGCTTGCCATATAGTCCAAAGGGACTCTCGCCTGCGTGAACCCCCCTGCCTTGCTGACCTTTAAGCTGATTGGTTCCCGCCTAGCCCCCACCCTACATAAAAGCTGTGTGACTTCCTCAATAAAAGAGTTCCTGCTGTGACTGATCTCCCTGATGTGTCTAGTTGTCCTCCGCCCGGAGGGCTGGGAGCGGGCGGTCTGTCAGCCCTACCTATCAGGGTCTGACCTTGTTGGGGAGTGTCCCCTTCCCTTGTCGCTGGTCGAGAAGAGCAAGGGGGCTTAAGACACCGACAGTCAACATTTTTCAACTCCACATATGAATGAGGTTAGTATTTGTCTTTCTTATCAAATCTGCCTACTTGACTTCTTTCACTTAACATAATGATCTTCAGTTTCATCTGTGTTGTTACAAATGACATTCCTCTTTTCTGTGGCTGACAGTATTTGAATGTATTATGTACCCCATTTTCTTTATCCATTTATCAGTTGATGGGCACTTGGTTGTTTCTATTTCTGTTATTGTACATAATGCTGCAATAAACGTGAGAGTGCCGATATCTCTTGGACATACTGATTTCACTTTCTTTGGATACATACCCAGTAGCAGCATTGCTGGGTTTCATGATAGTACTATTTTAAATTTTTTATAGAAACCCCAGACTGGTCTCCATAATGGCTGTACTCATTTATATTCCCATCAACAGTGTACAAGGGTTCCCTTTTCTCTGTATTCTCACCAATCCTTGTTATCTTTTGTCTTTTTGATATTAGCCATTCTCACTGGGGTAAAGTAATATCTCATTGTAGGTTTTAATTTGCATTTCCCCAGTCAGAGACTATTCCAACTGAAATTTCAAATATAAAAAGAGAGGTCAATAAAGGTTTTAGGGAGTATTAAGAAACCTCTTTCAGGAACATAGTCATTAAAATAATTTCCTGTAATCTCTTCCACTAGAAATAAACTCTGGGAGGGTCTGGAAATGTAATGGCTTGGGAACACAGTGCACTCTCTTGCAGATGAGAACGCCAGTCATAGATGCTGATGAACATGCATAAATTTTATTTCCAGGAATTCAGCCAGGGATATAAATGAGGAAGTCACTAGACATTGATGACTATGGGTCTTAGGTCTACTTTGCATATAAACATCCATTTTCACATCTATTTTTTTCCCTCACTAGTTTGAGAAAATGATGAATCTTGATCTATGATGTATTGAAATCAAAAGAAGCTAAATTTTTTTTTAAAAAAGCAATTTGCAAAATCTATAAATAGGCCTATTAAATATATACTCATGAACATAAGCTTGAAAAATCTGGAGAAATAGACAGCAAGCTTTTAACAGTTATCTCAAGTGGGAGGTGGGTGTGGAGGAGGAGAGGGAAGACTAGAGAACTTCTTACTGTTGTTCCTCAAACATTTTAACAGTAGCAGTATTTATTAACATTTACAGTGCACCGACCCTCTTTTGCACATAGATTTACATGTTATAGTTCACCTAAACCTCTGCAGTAAGGAAGCACATTATTCCCATTTTATAAGTGAGGAAACTAAAGCCCAAAAAAGTCAAGCAACTTGCCCAAAGTCATACCACTAGTAAGTGGTCAGGGAACCAGGATTTAAGTCCAGGTACAAGGGCTCCACTGCTGTGTCTTTAGAATGGATGATCTTATACTCAAAAAGAGGCAGAATTACAACTCATGAAGACTGGCTCTTTTTAAGGAACTAATACTAATGGGACCATACATTAGTACTAGTATTTTAGTATTAATATCAGGAACTAATACTAACGGGAGTTAATCCTGCCCAGAACAACTGCCCTCCACCTGGAAGCTGTGGCTGTTTCTTGTTTCCAGACGCTGGTCCTGGTCAACTGAGCCTCAGCCAGGGTGAGCATTGGGAAGGGCAATCTGGGTGGGAGAGTGTGACATGTGACCAAGCGAGACCACCAGATGGCCCTTACTGAATCTTCAGCTAGACTGGAGAGGAGTGCGGCCCCACCAGGTGGTGGAAGTATAGTAGGCTCAGGAAGCACCAGCGCAGTTTTGTTTTCAACACTGTAGAGGACACACCGTGAGGGAGAATCAAGTCAGCAAGTAGAGGGAGAAGAGCAGGAGGAAGTTCACAGTGATCGCTCCCAAGTCTCAGAGCCGCGCTGGTAACCCCAGTGCTGTGAGCCTGCCGGCCACCAGCTGTGTCCTTCTCCATTCTTCTGTCAGTCTGAGAGATGCTCCATTATCCCTCCAATACATTTTCCTCTCTGGCTTATGTCATTTGACCCTAGTTTTGACTTTTTACCTCTACTAGTTTGATCTGGCTATTTCATGTAACAACAGCAAGTTTCATGTTAATCAAGGGGAAAAGAAAGGAAACCGTGCCTGATATTTTGCTTAAGAGCTCAGAATGCAACTGTAGATGTAAATAGGTTCCTCTCCGTATGGTCAGAGAGCCAAGAAAAATATATATTTACTTTAAAGTAATGAATCTACCATTTAGAAAGAGCTACTGATTCACAGAACCATCTATTTTGGACCATTAGCATGGTTATTTTAGCTGTGTGTCTCCACAGCAAGTATCAAATTAACTGATACTTATTTTAACTCATTCCTATGAAGTGTGTTACTTTCATTTAGTATTATTCTTCATAATATAGTCCAATTTTAAATATATGTATGTGAACTTAAGTTTTATATTTTCATAAGATTGTATTTAAACTTTCAAAACTAAAAACAGACCTTATCAGATCAGATTTCCTGAGTTTTGGTTTTTTAAATGGTTACCCAAAGCTATGTTACTACCATATTTTCTTCATCTTTTTCCTGTTCACCATCTATAGAAGGAAATCTTCACTTCCTTTCTCTAAATTATTTCTCCCCCAGGACCTACTTTATCTTCCCTGTAGCAACAGAACAATACTTCCACTAAAAGCTCGGGTCAGAACCGCCAAAGAGGTACAAATGCCCCTTTTTCCTGAGGAATAGGAGCTCAGGTAGAGGTGTGCACATGGGTTATATGACATAATCAAGTCTCGAGGGAAAGTGGGGGGGTGGGGTTTGGAACCTACAGAGTAAAACAGTAAACCGCAGAACCAAATTCAATACTGTAGAAGCTTCAAGTACTGAGTGGATCCTTTAAGATACAGATGAATAATAAATAGATTAAATAGATTCTAAAACATAAATGATTAAATAGATTCTGATTGCAAAGAAAATATGCAAGACAAGAAAACTAGCATTTGCTGATTGCCTATTAAATCATATACAGAATACTATTGTCATTTACACTACTGTGTAAATGTTCACAATAATCTGAAAAGCAAGAAAACAATATTAAAAGCATCTCTCTTTCACCGATGAAGGAAACTGAGTCACTAAGAAATTACATAAATTGCTGAGGAGACACTGTAAGCAGAGAGCCAGGATTTCAAGCCCTCTCTGTCTACCTCCAGAGTCCATACTTACCCACTCTATCACTTTACATTTATACAAGCCGACATTCTTTCATCCACTCTAAGTAAATTACTTTATAAGTGTGGATGGTCAGGGTTCTGTTTTTCCCCTTTAATACAAATGTAAATATTTTCAATCTCATGTGTACAGGTAAAAGAGGTGATTAGGGTGCTCATGGTGAACCCAACTCCCTGATACTTCTTACAAACAAAATTACCCTGCTTTCCTAAGCTGATTTCAGCAAGAGAAAATGCTTCTTCAAAGACAGGAAGTCATTGTAAGGTCCTGTCTCCCATCAGCTGTAACTGTCCTTTGCACCTCCTGAGCTCGGGTGCTAGACTGCTGTCTGCCTCCCCAGTGCAGCCTGCAAAGGGCTTTATTATTCCCAGATGAGATCCAAGGCAGCTGAAGGGCACATTGTCACTACAGTTTGCTCCCCCCACATGTCAACGTATTCTGAAAGCTAGTGACATCTGATTTTAGCTCTTTGCTGCCTTCTGTTCCTCTGACTTTGACAGATTTTAATGAGACAAATGCTAGCTGTGGATTTCCTTTCTCTATCTTCCCCTTCTTCACCTCTCAGGAACTCAGTTTCAGCTGCCATCCTTTGCAAAACAGCAAACTCAATATGAAAACACTGCTGATAAAGAGGAAGAGACTTGTGCCCCAAAGGTAAACTTAGCAGAGTTTTCCCAGTCTGACATTAACCCTGCCACTATCCTTTTGTATTGGTCACCAGGGATGCTCCTGACACTTGGGGACATGGACATCAAATCACTCATAAGAGAGAAACAGCTGATTCTTCCAGGACTCCTATGTGATATAAATGGTAGGAGGTGTGTCAGGTACAACTGAGGAGTTCTCCAGAAAGAGGACTTCTTAAAGAAGCTCAGGCAAGTCAGCAGGTGTGCTCCCAACCCAAATTCCTAAGAGGATGCTCAGAATAACTGCCATTTATTGGGCGTCACACTATTATGACACCTAAAGCTTTGAGGTTAGACCTGTGTGCAAAATCACATTCTATCACTTGGAGAGTTTGGAAAATTCCTTTTCAGATAGCAAAACTTCTGTTCAGTGAAGTGAATTAGGACCACTTCCAACTCCTCCATCTCCCACCAAGTTTTCTAATATCCTTAGAAGTTCAAGTTTTGGGGGCAGTTGGAAAAGGAGACCATTAAAATTCTGAAGAGGTTGAAGAAGACTCAGAGCCCAGGGGTTTTTGTCTTGCTTACCTGGAAAACACTCACTCACAAATTGCCCTGTGATCAGTGATTCAGAGGTATTGTACCCCATTCCCAGCAACTTGAGCAGAAGACACTATACCCTGATAAGTCCCCACTTGCCCCAGTAAGAAGAGAAAGGGAATGAGGTGGCTTCGCACAAAGTCAGGAGGCCCAGAACATGAGGTTATTCAAATGGTTTTCAATATTAGCAGTTGCTGGTCTATGCTTAGTGACCAGATGGGACAAATTTCACTACCAAAAGAGACAGGGAAGCTGCAAAGCCTGCTCCTGGGACCAAGATGTTGTTTATTTTCCCTCTGTGCACAGTAGTCCTCTAGCAGAAAGGAAGGGGTAGAGAGAAGAGGAAGACATCCCAAAAGACCATGCTTTACCTGAAAGTGAATGAGATACCAACATTTAAATTGACTAGAAAAAAAATCAACCTGAAAAAAATGGAATAGAATGAATTGTGTGCTCTAGTAGGGCAGATTAAGAGCAAAACTAAAGTCAAATATAGAAAAAAAGACAGTGTTGTAACATCTGAGTTACAGTGTACTAACATTACCTGACACACTGGTTGGTTCTACTTTTATCTAAGTATTGCTAAAAATTATTGAACAAAACTGGACAAAAGAGAGAGTTTGGGATGCACATAACCAAAGAATTCCTTTTCAGATGACTCTAAACAATAAATCAATATCCATTAATTACATTGAATCAGCCAGTCCCAATGCCACATACTTGCAGTCATCCATGGTGCCCCATATTTTTCTTGAGGATATTAATAAAGGTTGTGTCCATATTATTAATCGTAGAACAAAATTGTCATTTGCAGCAACATGGATGAATGTGATGACATTATGTTAAGTGAAATAAACCAGGCACAGAAAGACAAATAACACATGTTATAACCTACATGTGGAAGTGTAAACGTTGGTCAGAATGAAGCAGAGAACGGAAGAGTGGTCACCAGAGCCTGGGAAGGGTGGGAGGACGGGAGAATGGAGCACCAGAGGGTGGGTAGAGACTGTAGTGATGCAGCAGGATAGAAGGAATAACTTCCAATGTTCTGTAGCACAGCAGGTAACTATGGTTGACAACTATCAATTGACCATTTCAAAACGGGTAGTAGAGAGAATGTTGAACGTTCCAAACACAAAGAAATGATGTCTGAGGTTATGGACTTGCCAATTACCCTGATCTGTTCATGACACATTGTGTACATGTATTTAGCCCATAAATGCGCACAGTTGCTATGTACCAATTAAAAGTGATTTTTTAAAAAATAAGAACTATTGATGACACATAATGGGGAGTGGGAGGGGGCAAGAATGGAGGCAGCGGGGACTGTATAGTGGGAAAAGAGGGGTGGGAAGGGTGGGGGGGAATTAAAAAATAACAGAATGAGTCAAAAATTATTACCCCAGGTAAATGTATGATTACACAAATGGTATGCCTCTACTTCATGGACAAACAGAGAAACAAGATGTATCCCATTTGTTTACAATAAAAATTAATTTTAAAAAAGTGAAAAAAAATAAGAACTATTTTGGTTATGCCCTTGCTGAAATCAACATACATAATATCTATGGAGAGTGTGGTATAAGAAACCAGTATAGGCCTGAGGGTCAGAATGGATTAATCCACTGATGAGATCAGAGCCATCATGATCTAACCACTTTCCCAAAGCCCTACCTCTGAACAGTGCTGCATTGGGCATCAAGCTTTTGACACACGTATTTTTGGGGGACACTTTACCTCACTGGTAATGTTAGCAGAAACGGATTCATAAAGTATCTGAGTCTTGAAGAATATGTAACTTTTGGATAAGCAGAGGATATAGAGAATTCATTGCACTAAAACCACAGAATCAAGACAGACCTAGAGTCAAATTGGTCCTAAGAACCAAAGGTAGGCCTGAAGGGAAAAGAAAAAAGAGTCAAGTGACCCCAGATATGAGGACTAGAAGGGTGAAGAAGAGTGGTTTTCAGATCGCTGGCCTAGAGTCACCTGTACTAATAGGTACTCAATAGAAAGTACTCTTCAAATTGAAAAACATCTAAACAGCAAAGGAAACAATCAGCAGAGTAATTGAGAGGAATATGAATATGGAAGTAGAGAAAATATATGCCAACCACATATCCAATAAGGCTTGGTTAGTATCCAAAAATGTAAGGAACTCAAACAATTCCTTTGCTACCCACACCCAGGTCAGCCTCTAAGCTTCCATTGTGATCTCTGGAGAGTATTGGGGGTGGGAGTGGGGAATGGGGTCGCGTTCTGAGCTCTGGACCCACGCACACTCTACAAAAGTGGCACTTCACTACGATTTTTCAAAGGTTAGGACTAAGATGAGGAGACTTGAGAAGAAGCAGTGTGGTCCAAAGGCCTTGAGACAGTGTCCCCCGCTCAGGGGCCAGCACAGCGGGTCCTGAACCCCACCCCACCCAGACACCATCATTTCCAGTGGTGACAGAACCTGCTTCATCCCTGCCACCATTGTGAAATAGAAGACCTCAAACATGACATTGCCTTGACAGGCCCAGGGTTTCTGCATAAGGCTCATTTTTTTTTTTATATTTATTTATTTATTTTAATTGTATACAAATGGGATACATGTTGTTTCTCTATTTGTATATAGAGTCAAGGCATACCATTTGTGTAATCATACGTTTACATAGGGCAATGATGTTTATTTTTTTTTCCCTTCCCCCCCACCCCTCCCACCCCTCTTTTCCCTCTATACAGTCCTTCTTTCCTTCATTCTTACCGCTCTCCTTATCCCTAACCCTAAACCTAACCCTAAACCTAATGCTAACCCCTCCCACCCCCCATTATATGTCCTCATCTGCTTATCAGCGAGATCATTCGTCCTTTAGTTTTTTGAGATTGGCTTATCTCACTTAGCATGATATTCTCCAATTTCGTCCATTTGCCTACAAATGCCAAAATTTTATCATTCTTCATTGCGGAGTAATATTCCATTGTATAAATATGCCACAGTTTCTTTATCCATTCATCAACTGAAGGGCATCTAGGTTGGTTCCACAATCTGGCTATGGTGAATTGAGCAGCAATGAACATTGATGTGGCTGTATCTCTGTAGTATGCTGATTTTAAGTCCTTTGGGTATAGGCCAAGGAGTGGGATAGCTGGGTCAAATGGTGTTTCCATTCCAAGCTTTCTGAGGAATCTCCACACTGCTTGCCAGAGTGGTTGCACTAATTTGCAACCCCACCAGCAATGTATGAGTGTTCCTTTTTCACCACATCCTCGCCAACACCTATTGTTGCTTGTATTCTTGATAATCGCCATTCTAATTGGGGTGAGATGAAATCTTAGGGTAGTTTTGATTTGCATTTCCCTTATTACTAGGGATGTTGAACATTTCTTCATATATCTGTTGATTACTTGTACATCTTCTTCTGTGAAGCGTCTGTTCATTTCCTTAGCCCATTTGTTGATTGGATTATTTGTATTCTTCGTGTAGAGTTTTTTGAGTTCTTTATAGATTCTGGAAATTAGCGCTCTATCTGAGGTATGGTTGGCAAAGATATTCTCCCACTCCGTAGGCTCTCTCTTCACATTTCTGATAGTTTCCTTTGCTGAGAGAAAGCTTTTAAGTTTGAATCTATCCCAGTTGTTGATTCTTGCTTTTATTTCTTGTGCTATGGGAGTGCTGTTAAGGAAGTCTGATCCTAAGCCAACAAGTTGAAGATTTGGACCTACTTTTTCTTCTATAAGATGCAGGGTCTCTGGTCTGATTCCGAGGTCCTTGATCCATTTTGAGTTGAGTTTTGTGTAGGGTGAGAGATAGGGGTTTAGTTTCATTCTATTGCATATAGTTTTCCAGTTTTTCCAGCACCATTTGTTGAAGAGGCTATCTTTCCTCCATTGCATATTTTTGGAACCTTTGTCTAGTATGAGAAAATTGTATTTATTTGGGTTTGTGTCCATGTCCTCTATTCTGTACCATTGATCTACCTGTCTATTTTGGTACCAATACCATGCCGTTTTTGTTACTATTGCTTTGTAGTAGAGTTGAAGATCTGGTATTGCAATACCCCCTGCTTCGCTCTTGCTACTGAGGATTGCTTTAGCTATTCTAGGTTTTTTATTCTTCCAGATGAATTTCATAATTGCTTGCTCTATTTCTGCAAGGTACATCATTGGGATTTTAATTGGAATTGCATTGAATCTGTATAGCACTTTAGGTAGTATAGCCATTTTGACGATATTAATTCTGCCTATCCAGGAACATGGGAGATCTTTCCATTTTCTAAGGTTTTCTTGAATTTCTTTCTTTAGTGTTCTGTAGTTCTCATTGTAGAGGTCTTTCACCTCTTTTGTGAGATTGATTCCCAAGTATTTTATTTTTTTTTTTGAGGCTATTGTGAATGGGGTAGTTTTCCTAATTTCTCTTTCTGAAGATTCATCACTTATGTATAAAAATGCATTGGATTTATGAGCATTGATCTTGTAACCTGCTACTTTACTGAATTCACTTATGAGTTCTAAAAGTTTTCTGGTGGAATTTCCAGGTTCCTCTAAATATATAATCATGTCATCAGCGAACAGGGATAGTTTGAGTTCTTCTTTTCCTATTCGTATCCCTTTAATTTCTTTGGTTTGTCTGATTGCTCTGGCTAGAGTTTCAAGGACGATGTTGAATAGAAGCGGTGAAAGAGGGCATCCCTGCCTTGTTCCAGTTTTTAGGGGGAATGCTTTCAGTTTTTCACCATTTAGAATGATATTAGCCATGGGCTTAGCGTAGATTGCCTTTATAATGTTAAGGAATGTTCCCACTACCCCAATTTTTTCTAGTGTTTTGAGCATGAAGGGATGCTGTATTTTATCGAATGCCTTTTCTGCATCTATTGAAATAATCATGTGATTCTTAACTTTAAGTCTATTGATATGGTGAATGACATTTATTGATTTCCGAATGTTGAACCAACCTTGCATCCCTGGGATAAAACCCACTTGATCGTGGTGCCCTATCTTTTTAATATATATTTGTATGCGATTTGCTAAAATTTTGTTGAGAATTTTTGCGTCGATGTTCATTAAGGATATTGGTCTGAAATTTTCTTTTCTCGATGTGTCTCTGTCTGGTTTAGGTATCAGGGTGATATTGGCTTCATAGAACGAGTTTGGGAGGGTTCCCTCCTCTTCTATTTCACGGAATAGTTTGAGGAGTATTGGAATGAGCTCTTCTTTAAAGGTTTTGTAGAACTCGGCTGAGAACCCATCTGGTCCTGGACTTTTCTTTGTTGGTAGGCTTTTGATGACCTCTTCTATTTCATTGCTTGAAATTGGTTTATTTAAGTTGTGTATGTCCTCCTCGTTCAGTTTAGGTAATTCATATGTCTCTAGAAATTTGTTGATGTCTTCGAGGTTTTCTGTTTTGTTGGAGTATAGATTTTCGAAATAGCTTCTAATTATGTTTTGTATTTCAGTCGTGTCTGTTGTGATGTTTCCTTGTTCATTCCGAATTTTAGTAATTTGAGTTTTCTCCCTCTTTCTCTTTGTTAGTGTGGCTAAGGGTTTATCAATTTTATTTATTTTTTCAAAGAACCAACTATTTATTTTGTTAATTTTTCCAATTGTTTCTTTTGTTTCAATTTCGTTGATTTCGGCTCTGATTTTAACTATTTCCTGTCTTCTACTACTTTTGGTATTGGTCTGCTCTTCTTTTTCTAGCGCTTTGAGCTGTAGTGTTAAGTCGTTTATTTGTTGATTTCTACTTCTTTTTTTGAATGCACCCCATGAAATAAATCTTCCTCTAAGTACTGCTTTCATAGCGTCCCAGAGATTTTGATATGATGTATCTTTGTTCTCGTTTACTTCTAAGAATTTTTTTATTTCCCTCCTGATGTCTTCTGTTATCCATTCATCATATAATAGTGTATTATTTAGTCTCCAGGTATTGGAGAAGTTTCTGTTTTTTATTCTGTCATTTATTTCTAATTTCAATTCATTATGATCTGATAGAGTACAAGGTAGTATCTCTATCTTCTTGTATTTGCTAACAGTAGCTTTGTGGCATAAAATATGGTCTATTTTAGAGAAGGATCCATGTGCTGCTGAGAAGAAGGTGTATTCATTCTGTGTTGGATGGTATATTCTATATATGTCCGTTAAGTCTAAATTGTTGATTGTGTTGTTGAGATCTATAGTTTCTTTATTCAATTTTTGTTTGGACGATCTATCCAGTGGTGAGAGAGGTGTGTTAAAATCGCCTAGTATTATTGTGTTGTGGTCTATTTGATTTCTGGAATTGAGAAGGATTTGTTTGACGTACGTGGATGAGCCATTGTTCGGGGCATAGATATTTATGATTGTTAAGTCTTGCTGATTTATGCTTCCCTTAAGCAGCATGTAATGTCCTTCTTTATCCCTTCTGACTAGTTTTGGTTTGAAGTCCACATTATCTGAGATGAGGATGGATACTCCAGCTTTTTTGCTGTGTCCGTGTGTATGGTATGTTTTTCCCCATCCTTTCACCTTTAGTCTATGGGTGTCTCTTTCTATGAGATGAGTCTCTTGCAGGCAGCATATTGTTGGATTTTTCTTTTTAATCCAATCTGCCAGTCTGTGTCTTTTGATTGATGAATTCAGGTCATTGACATTCAGGGTTATTATTGTGATATGATTTGTATTCCCAGTCAATTGACTCATATTTGTTTTTGACATGATTTGGTTTCTCCTTTATTTGGCTATTCCTTTAGGCTAGCGCCTCCTGTTGCTGATTTGCATCGTTGTTTTTCATCTCTTCCTCATGGAATATTTTGCTGAGAATGTTCTGTAATGCTGGCTTTCTTTTTGTAAATTCCTTTAGCTTTTGTTTATCATGGAAGGATCTTATTTCATCGTCAAATTTGAAGGTAAGTTTTGCTGGGTATAAGATTCTTGGTTGGCATCCGTTTTCTTTCAGGGCTTGGTATATGTTGTTCCAGGCCCTTCTAGCTTTTAGGGTCTGGATTGAAAAATCTGCTGATATTCTTATTGGTTTCCCTCTGAATGTAATTTGATTCTTTTCTCTCGCGGCCTTTAAAATTCTGTCTTTATTTTGTATGTTAGGTATTTTCATAATAATGTGCCTTGGTGTGGGTCTGTTGTAATTTTGTATGTTTGGAGTTCTATAAGCCTCTTGTACTTGGTTTTCCATTTCATTCTTCAGATTTGGGAAATTTTCTGTTATTATTTCATTGAATAGATTGTTCATTCCTTTGGTTTGTTTCTCTAAGCCTTCCTCAATCCCAATAATTCTTAAATTTGGCCTTTTCATGATATCCCATAATTCTTGTAGATTCTGTTCATGATTTCTTACCATCTTTTCTGTTTGACCAACTTCGCTTTCAAGGTTAAATAATTTGTCTTCAATGTCTGAGGTTCTGTCTTCCAGGTGTTCTATCCTATTGGTTATGCTTTCTATGGAGTTTTTAACTTGGTTTATTGTTTCCTTCATTTCAAGGATTTCAGTTTGTTTTTTTTTTCAGTATCTCTAACTCTTTATTGAAATGATCTCTTGCTTCCCGTATTTGGTCTTTTAACTGTTGATTGGTGCGATCATTTAATGCCTGCATTTGCTCTTTCATCTCCTCCTTCAATGCCTGCATTTGCTCTTTCATCTCCTCATTAGCTTCCCTGATCGTTTTAATTACGTACATTCTGAACTCCCTTTCTGACATTTCTTCTGCTGTGCTGTCATTGGGTTTTATTGATGTAGTATCTAGGTTTGTTTGGGACATTTTCTTCCCTTGTTTTCTCATATTGGTCAGCTGTCAGTGGGACCCTGAGATATTGCAGTTTTCCGCTATTGGCTTATAGTGTCCCGGTAGATTTCCAGTGTATCACCTCCCAGCCTTCAGTAGCCTGATGTCTTGGAGCAATCTGATAAAGCAGCTCATCGGAAGAAAACTGCCCCTAGCCCCCTACTGGTTCCACGGTTTGGAACTGGTTCTGTGCGGAAATGCTCTCACTGTGGGCCTGCACCGTGCAGCTGGCCGTGTGGGAGGAGCCCA
Source organism: Sciurus carolinensis (assembly GCF_902686445.1). Classification (NCBI taxonomy): domain Eukaryota; kingdom Metazoa; phylum Chordata; class Mammalia; order Rodentia; family Sciuridae; genus Sciurus; species Sciurus carolinensis. The sequence continues at coordinate 50,820,946 of NC_062226.1, read as the reverse complement.
CTGCCGGAGTGTGGAAGGCTACCTTGGGAAGACTCTAGCTGCCCTGCCTGGCTCCGATAAGCCACCTCTATCTGGGCCTGCCACCCTGGCCGAGCTTTACCCAGTGGGCAGACTCACCTGTGGCTCTATTTCAGTCCGAGTCTCTCAATGCCTCCCCTTCTTAACTCCTGAAGAAACTAAAGGCTCATATTTTATTTTTTAAAATTTTATTTATTTTTATTTTTACAGACTGCATTTGATTCATTGTACACAAATGGAGTACAACTTTTCATTTCTCTGGTTGTACATGAAGTAGAGTCACATCATTTGTGTTGTCTTACATGTACATAGAGTAATGATGTGTCTCATTCCATTATCTTTCCTTCCTCCCACCCCCTCCCCACTCCTCATATCCCTCTACACAATCCATCCTTCCTCCGTTCTTCCCTTAACCCCTCCTCTCCACTCCCTTCATTATATATCATCATCCACTTATCAGAGAAAACATTTGACCTTTAGTTTTGGGAGACTGGCTTATCTCACTTAGCATGATATTCTCCAACTCCATCCATTGACCTGCAAATGCCATAATTTTATTCTTCTTTATGGCTGAGTAATATTCCATTGTGTATATATACCACAGTTTCTTTATCCATTCATCGATTGAATGGTATCTAGGTTGGTTCCACAATCTAGCTATTGTGAAGAGGCTTATTTTTTTTAAAAGGAATGTTTCCTATCATTCATTTAACTATCCTGTAATTTTCTAGTTGTTCTAGTCAGCTTCTTTGTCACTGTGACCAAAAGATCTGACAAGAACAACTTAGAAAAGGAAAGTTTTATTTGGGGCTTACAGTTTCAGAGGTCTCAGGTCACCTTCAACCAACTCCATTGCTCTGGGCCCAAGGTGAAGCAGCTCATGGAAGAAGGACATGAAAGAGGAAAGCTGCTCTCAGCTCATGGCAGCAAGGAAGTGGATTGGGGAGCTGCCAGGGACAAAATATAACCCCAAAAGGCATAACCCCAAAAGGCATACCCCCAGTGAACTACTTCTTTCCCATCTGGCTACAGTTATCACCAGTAATCCATTCAAATTATTAATCTATCAAGTAGGTTAATAAACTGATGAGGACATGGCTCTCATAACCCAATCATTTTACTTCTGATTATTCCTGCATTACCATGTGAGTTTTGCAGGGGACATCTCATATCCAAACCATATCACCAAACAAAATCAGGTGAACAGTTCAGAACAGCCAGTAATAAAGCCAATTCCCCACCTCCATTTTCTCCTCTCCCTACCTCCCCTTGTTTATTCAATGAAGTCCCAATTTGTAAAGCTGCAGTAGAATGTTCTACATGACCAGACTCATGTTCCTTGGCTCAACAGCCTCACCTTGTGCCCGCCTCCCATCTTACACTCTTGGCTATAGTCATTCTCCTTCTTGCTGTTCTAGATCTTTCCTGTCTCCATCCCCAGTCCTTTGCCTGGCTTCCATCACACTTAGGACTGGGCAGGGGTCATTTCCTCCAGGAATCGTTCTCCCTCCTCCAGCCTGGGCTAGGTACATTCCTTTGCAAACACAACCTTTGTGCATCCTGTAGCAAAGCACTGGAACCCTGTCATAATTAACCGTCTATGGATGGTCAGCCTCCTCTTGAGCCTTGCTACTTGGAGTGTTAGAAATGGAGACTCTCTGGATTCACCTCAGACTCCCTGGATCATAAATTTCACTTTCTCGAGACCCCAGGTGGGCCAGCCTAGGTGGCACACACCTGTAATCCCTGCAGCTCGGGAGGCTGAGGCAGGAGGATCATGAGTTTCAAAGCCAAACTCAGCAACCTAGCAAGGCCTGCAACTTAGTGATAGCCTGTCTCTAAGTAAATTGCAAAGTGTCTAGAGATGCGGCTCAGTGGTTAATACCCCTGGGTCCAAACCCTGGTACAAAAAAAAAAAAAAAAAAACCAGGTGATACCTCTGCTCATGAAAAAGTTTGACTTAATGGGAGACTGTGAGGAAACTCAGGCGGCACAGTTGTCCTTTATCTCTGAATTCCCAGCAATAAAAGAGTGCCTGGCACATTGCAGGGGCTAAGTTTGCTCTGTATTATGTCTGATCCCCACCTGGTCTCTTGGATTGGGTTTCCATTCCTGGTCAGAGAGAAAGCTGTTGAGTAAGAAGCTGTTTCCAAGGGTGTGCCTTGTAGAACTCCTGCCACAAACAATGCTTGTGGGGCCCACGGGACAAAGTGCAGCCCTAAATCAGAGAGGAAAACATTCTCCCCGTCTCTTCCTGGATCCAGCACGTGTGGATCATGAACCCCTTGGATGGAATCTTCAGCTCATTTTCTGAGGAGTAGGCTACCGTAAGGGAGTCTCCTGTGAGCATATGTGGGATAGGGGCATGCGTTGGGACTTCAAACGACATTTTGGGAGTAGCTGTAGGAGCCAAAGGTCCTGCATGAGCAAATGGGAGCAAGAGTAGTGGGGTGGTCACAATAATGGCCCCTCAGCTCTGTTCACATCCTAATCCCTAATATCTGGGGTATTACTTTATATGGTAAAATGTTACTAAATTAGGATCTTGGGGAAATTATTCTGAATTATCCATGAGGGCTTGATCTAATCACAATGGTCCTTATAAGAGGGAGGCAGAAGGGTTCGAGTTCAAAGAGTAGGGGAAATGAAACCAGATGAAGAAGATGAAATGATGCAAAAAGAAGCCATGTACCAAGGAATGAGGACAGCCTTAGGAACTGGGAAATGTAAGGAGAACTTCTCCCCTGAGACCTGTCAAGGAACCCATCCTGCTGGCACCTGACTTTAGCCCAGTAAAACTGAGCGTGAGCTTCTAGCCTCCATAACTATAAGAGAATTCATATACATTGTTTTAAGTCAGCAAACTTGTGGGCACTTTGTTACAGCAGCTTTGGAAAATTTGTACAAGGAGGACATGTGAGTTATTTATATTAATGTGAATTCCTTCACACAAGCTGGGGAATGTGATAACATCTGGGTTACCCAGGCTAAATTCCCACAGTCCTAGACTGCCAGAAAGGCTTTATTTCTATTGATTGGGTCTTAGAAAGTTCCAGAAAGGAACATACACCCTTGTGGGGAGGAAAGAGCAAGAAAGCAAGGAGTTGGTTCTATCTCAATTTTCAAAAGATCTAGCATTTTTCAAGAGGATTTACTACTCCATACAAGAACACTCTCCCTCAGGCATCTTACTACCCTAAAACCCCAAGCAGTTCTTGAGAGCCAAAGTTTCCAAAGAACAACAATGAAGTTGTCATCCTGTGTTGATAAATCGACTGCTGGGAGCTCTGGAGGCTTGGTGGGGAAAGTCAGTCATCACAACCACACAGTGAGAGTCCCTGGGGCCATGGATGCAGAAAACCAGTAGCTTCTATTAATAAATCAATACCTTCCCAGAAGAACTTTAAGTAATTTTTTTTATTACTGTTGGTTTATGGGGAAACCTTAAAGAAAGAGAAGGGGGAAAAAAAAAGAAAGAAAGAAAGAAGGCAATGTCAGATCTGTCTGGACCATGAAATCCACCTGACATTACGATTCTGATGGCCCATTTGAGCTATTCCCTTTGAAAGATCTCATTAAAAGTGGAGCTCTCAGCAGCTTTGAATTCCACATGGCATGAGCCTCCCTTTGGAGAGCTAACAATGGTCTAGATGCCAGAGAATCCCAAATGCTGAACAGTTTCCTTGGTGTTCACAGCTAACGCTGCTTTCTCAAGGTCTCTGCAAATCGCATTACTTTAGCTACGGGTAGCCGATTCTGAGCCCCCTGGAAGAGGTTTCTCCTAAGTTTCCAACCTGAGAAACAAGTGGCAGTGAGTGCACAATTCCAGCCTCTGAAAAGGAATGCCCATCTTACCTGCTTGGAGCCGCATTCTCTAAGGGCAGGGGCAGCCAGGAGGGGAGGGCGGATGAGCCCTCCATTCAGAGCCTGAGCCAGCCAGAGCAGGGCTGATCCAAGCATCCAGGAGGAATGACAGCTTAATTCCCGGCCCCCTGCTGGGGAGCCATGGCAGGGGTTAATTAATTTCCTCTCCAGCAGTTCCCTGGGAGAGCTTGCATTGGCTCATGTCTGTGTGAACCCACAACACCCGCTGCATGAGGCCCAGGGAAGGAGGCAAAACGAGCTTGTGTCTAACTGTTCCGTTGCTGTCTTTGTTTCTCTTTTTCTGGTGATCAGTCAGGTAACTCACTGACGGTGCTTAGAAGGGGCAGCAGCCAGGGCAGTCTTCCGGGAAACTGCAGAATAGGCCAGGGCTCCTCTGGCAATCTTTTTAGGGCCCCTTCTCAGATCTTCACCCCACCAAATAAATGTAGGTGAAACTTCAGATAATAACTGAAAATTTTTAATCACCTATTAGATCTATTCAATAAATATATAAATATCAAACCTGTACCGGAGGCTGGGAAGAAGAGATTTAGTACAGTTACATTTATTAGGCATCTACTATGTGCCACACATTCTGCTCATTCCTGCTTACAACTCTATAAAAGATAGATTGCTGGCCCCATTGTACAGTTGCAAAAAGTGAGGCTCAGGAAGGTTAAATAATTTACCAGCACCTTATAAGTTATAAAGTGAAAACTTGAACCTGGTTTGGCTCACTCCAAACCTGTGTTTTCTTTTGGCCTTTGGTTTTTCTGTATTCATTATGAGTTAGAAATCTAGAATTAAAAATAACAACAAAACAAATTATTCAAATCCTGGCTTTACTAGTAACTGCATGACCATAAGTAAATTAGTTAACTTCTCTAAGCTTTAGTGTTTTCATCTTTTAAAAAAGGGTAATAAGATAGGATCAACTTCTTAGGATTAATGGGGATTAGTTAATATTTGTATATTGTGTAGCACAGTACCTGCTATGTGATAAATTCTCCAAAAGCACTAACTGAACATGATTATTATTCCATGCTTTTCTCGGGAATCTTACCCTTCAATGGCAATTCCCTTACCAACACACCTTCTCCTCTCTGAAATTGTGATATTTGTTATCTAACTTTTGAAGATGATTTCCCCAAAGCAAAAACCTCCAAATGAGTGCTTGTCCTTCATTCAAGTTCATAAAATTGACCTGATCAAGCTGTAGTCACCAGGTTTGGTAGCTCATTTTTCTTAGGACAGAACAGACCTTTGGATTCCTCACCTCCACTCATAAAAATATTGCTTTTAGTTTGTAAATATCACTGGGGATCCCTTTAGTCAGTGAATCATTTTCATACTTGTCGTTGTAGTAGGGTATACATTTGGCGAGCTGAGCTTAGCACTCTCTGCTTCTGGATAATGCTCTGAGTCATTTTCCTCTGCCACTCTTCCACCATGATGTCCTGCCTCACCTCACCTCGAGTCCCAGAAATGGAACTGGCTGTCTCTGGTCTAAGACTTCTTAAATCATGAGCTCCAAAAAAAATTTTCCTCCTCTAAGTTATTCTCGTTGGGTCTTTTGGTCATAGAGCTAACTAAAACAGCATGTTATTCTGAGAGCTGAGTTAAAGGTAGACGGAGGGAGGAAGACTAATTAGACAGCCACATCCCAGGGTAGAGTATGAATCATTTACACCAAAAACCATATGGATGTCCTTTAGGAATGCATGTTCCTGGACCCTACTCTAGCTTACTGTACCAGGAGGTGTCGAGGTGGAGCCCTGGAACCCACATTTTTAAACTACTCCCCTGGGGACCATTGAGCTCTATGAATTTTGAGAACTATGTCATTCTTAACCACAACTGCACATTAAAATCAGTTGAGAAAAATTTCAAATTCCATATACCCTCACTGGTCAGCAAACCAATTAAACTGAAACCTCTTGGGGTGAGGCTTGGGCCTCAAAATTTTTAAAAGCTCCTCAAGTAATTTCAACATGCAGCCAAGGGTGAGAACCACTTCTCTCCAAAAGATTTCTTTGGAAAACTCAAGAGCCAGCAAGACTTCTCCTCATTCCATCTTCATTTAATCTTCAGCTAATTTGATTCTCTACTTAATTGGATCAAAGCCTCAGGCTCTAAATCACTTATATTAAACATATAAATTACCCAACCTTTTACTTCAAGAACCTCTGGGCACACAGTTGAGTACTTTCTATACCTCCACTTGGGCAGTTGACATTTGATTTTCATAAAGGACCAAAGTTAGAATTAAATAAAAGTAGCAAGATCTCTGCTCTAGTTTACTCTAATGAAAACCTATTATGATAGGTGGCAAAACAGGCTACACACCCTGTATACTGAGTGCACCTTGAAATCATATGCATATAAAAAGCAAACATGTATGGATATTAGGTATACAATTAATTTAAGATAACAGGAATGGATTTGAAATAAAGCAACATACTGTTACTCTGAGCAGCACTAAGACATATAAATTATGTCTTGAAATTTAATTATTTATTAGAGAACATCCTTTTGCTTTAAAATAGTGCCTGGCTAGAGTTTCCTGGGGTATCCTCCCTAGCTTCCCACTAAAATATCTGTGGAAGGACAGAACAACACAGAAACTTGAAAACTCCTACCACCCAAGACAATGATTATCAATTTAGGGCCAGAATCTGGAAAGACTCTCTACGAAATGGAAGAAAAGACAATATATTTTTAAAACTCAACCTCCGTGTACAACCATAGAAATGAAAAGTTGTACTCCATTTGTGCACAATGAATCAAAATGCAGTCTCAAAAAATAAAAAATAATAAATTAAAAACAAACAAAAGAATACTTCACAAATTTTAAATAATAATAAAAACCTCAACCTCCCCCAGTGCAGCTGATCTTTTACTGTATAAGCTAATCTCTCTAAAATTAGGTTCTAAAGTTAATAATGAGTGCTGAAACTAGTAAGAAATATTTTAGAGACAATATTTATATTAGGAGATATATATATATATGGTGTAGGATATGTATGTATTATATAGATATATATGTATTATATAGAAATATGTATGTACTATCCTAACATATCTCAAATATCTCAACAGAAAACACACAAAATATCTCTGAGGAATTAAAGACATCAAATAAAAATATTCTGTATTACTACTGAAAGTAATCTATAAATTGAATAACTTCTCTAAGTCCCATAGGATTTTTTGTTTGACTTTTTTTTTTTCTAGTTTTGTTTTGGAACACAGTAAAATGATTCTGAGGATATTTTTAAAAAATAATCCAAGGGGAAATGCCAAGAAAATATCAACAAGGAAGACTTTTCCTGTCAGATTTTTAATTTTACCAAACACTATAGAATCTAAAAGATAGTAGTGGCACAAGAATAGAATCAATGAAATACAATAAAGTATATAAATATGAAAATGTAATACATTATTAAATGGGGTATTTCCAATTACCAGAGAAAAATACTGAGCAGGCTTTCTGGAAAACAGAATTAGGCACTCCCTTTTTCCTTAAACTAAGGAGAATTTTAGGCAAATCAAGGATTAAAGGCTTAAAATGAGAAATGTTTCTTAAGCATAAAGAAAAATCAGAAATCAAAATATAAAGACCAATAAATTATAAGTTTATTACCTAGGGGTTTTAGACTTCTGTATGGAAGGAAAAGAGAACATCAGTCATAAACCACCATCTATAAGCATTGGATAAGATGGCATTTGGAAACAAATCCATTTGGCTTAAGCCACATTCCAGATTCTGTGGGACTCTACATACCCTCTCCAAGATTTCTGTATACACTCCAGGGCTCACATTCCCATGGACCCTCCATACCTTTCTCAAAATATCCTGTATTTAAATCTACATATACCTCCCTTCCTTTTTTGTGCTAATTTGGTTACTTTCCTTTGATATCCCCCAAATCTCATTCAAAACATTTTACATGTTTAACACAATTTATTGAAGGTTTAGAACGAGAGGAGATATACCAACAAGCCAAACTGAATACAGGATATATTTGCCCTAAAAACTCCTCTGTGCTTCCTAACACCTGGAACATATAATGACTGATATTTTTCTGCAGGCTTTGGCTCCTTCCTATGCTATCTAACTCCTTCTCTCACAGGATTTCTTTTCATCTCCTGTATCTTCACATTTCCGCTTTTTTCTTACTCTCCAAATTCTACTTGATTGTTTAATATCACATGTATTTTTAAAATACACAGAACAAATAAAAAATAACTCAGTCAAGAAAGACATTATTGATACTTTAGAACACACACACACACTCACACACACATGTGCCCATCACAGTCACCACTCCATCTGCTAGAAATAACCAATATTATAAGATTGTTATCATCACTTCCTTATTTTCCTTTATAGCTTTACTACCTAAGTAAACATCCCTAAACCATATAATCTGGTTTCCTTTGAACTTTTTATTCATAGAATAATACTGAATATGTTCTTTGTGTCTTAATTTCCTTTCCCAAAACATGTTGATAAGCTTTATCCATGCTGAACACATAGCTTTAATGTGCCCATGTTTGCAGCTATATAGTTTTCCATATCATAATCTATATACTCTAGTATTGATGGCTATTTAAGGGAAAATTATAAAGAATACTTCAATGAATATTATTGTATATATGTGTATTCACAAGAATTTTCTAGGAATATATATTCATATTCCTGGGGGAAATATATATATATTATATTATATATATATATAATATATATTATATATATGATAGGTCACAGGATATGTGTCTACATTAGACATTTTCCACAAAGGTCATATGGTCTCAGCAGTAATGTATGAGAATTCCTGATATTCCATATCCTCAAAAGCACTTGGCAGTAACAAACGTCTGATAGGTTTGTTTTTATTGATATTTTAATTTTTATTTATCTGACATTTATTTAGGTTTTAGAAATGTTTAGTTTAGCCATTCAGATTTGTTATTTTTGAATTGTCTGTTCAGATATTTTGTCTATTTTTTATTAATTTTCTGTTATTTCTCTCAATTTGTAAGAGTTCTTTATATATATTCAATACTAATCCTTTATCAATTTTATATGCTAAAAAATTCCCTTATTTTCTCTCTTGTTAACCTGTCTTCTTTCTAGCATCATCGGCACTCTACTGAATATGGTTATCCTCTTGTTTCACTGTTTTCTTACTAATTACATGCTGACTATATATAAATTAAGTGATTCTTCAAGGCACTCTCCTAAGCAAAATGAATTAACCACTTAAAATAGTCTCATGATAAGTCTCATGATAATTTTAAAATGATTTTAAAATTCTTTCATTATAAGCAAAATATAAATAACAAATTTTAAAGACATGTAATTCATTAGAGATAAATGACTAAATATCCACTGTATACACACAAAATATCTCATAGGAAACCATAAGTAAAGTTAAAGAGACCATTTAAAAATGGGCAGAAAAATACGAACATACAATTTATAAAAGAAAAAAATAAAAAGATCAATAAACAGAATATCTATTTAATGTCTATTAATATGAACTTCCATCTCTAAGATTAGCAATATGAAAAAGCTTGACTGGACTCTGTGCTGACAGTATTAGAAATGGGAATTCTTCTCATGAATGGTTAAAGAAAATATAAATTTATTTGAACTTGCCAGCAAACAATTTGACAATATATATCCCAAAAAATCAATATAATATTCATGTCTTTTGAATCTAAAATTCATCTCCTTGAAGTTTACCTTCAAGAGATAATTGCCTAGGTGTGAAAGAGCAATACAGGGGGCTGGGGTTGTGGCTCTGTGGTAATGTGCCCACCTAGCAACGTGTGAGGCACTGGGTTCCATCCTCAGCACCACATAAAAACAAGTAAAATAAGGCATTGTGTCCACCTACAACTTAAAAAAAAAGAGAGAGAGAGAGAGAGAGAGAAAAGACAAGACCAATGCAGAAGGCTATTCACTGTGGTATTATTAATAGTGATGGAAATAAGTGAAATGCTTAGGAGCCCCAGCTGGTGAAGAGCTCCCTAAACTGCACTTGTATTGTCCAACAGGCAACATTCAAAAGGAGGCCTAGTAAGCTGGATGTTCTGTTTGCCCAACACATGCAGCTGATTTTTTAAACTGTGAATTTATTCCTTCATTTAAAACTTAGATTTCATTTAGAAATCTTGATTTAGAACTTTTGTAAAAAGAAAAAAACCAGATTCGGCAGCTCTGAGTCACCCATATTTCCTCATAATAACAATCAGCTGGAGTTAAATATCAGCACCACCCCCTACAGTTTCCCACTTTCTTTTTCCAGGCCTGGCTCATTGATTTATGTTACTTTCCCAAAACCTGCGCCATTTTACTTTATGGCCCCTACCAGGGTCCCTGCCAAGGACACAGACCTGCAAAGTATTTGATTTTTTCCTCTTTTAATGTAAATTTTCTCCCAATTATAAAAGTAAGGCATCCTTACTATAGAAAAGTTGAAAGTATAGAAGTATATCAACATGAAACAAAAATCAGTAATATCATCCCTCCTAAAAACAACTCTTGTGAAATTTATTTAGATATTGGTTCTTTTGCATATCCATCATGTATGAAGTTGAAATCATGTTCTGTAGTCTGGCATTTTCCAGCATCACATGAACTATATCATGTGATATGTTCCATCATTTTTAGTGACTGCGTAATATCCCACAGTGTGGATGTGACATAATTGCCTTAGCTGTTCTCCTAATATTGGACACTTATTTAGGTTCTTTGTGTTTTATGTGGTGGTGGAGATGTTTTTCTTTTGATTTTACTGTGATAATACTAGATTGAAGTTTTTTACTATAGTTTGGTGCATTTCTGCATTATCTGTAGGGGACATTTCTGGACATGTGATATCTGCATCAAAGTATTTGAGCATTTCTAAGGCCCTTGATATATGATAGAGGATTGCCAGATTGCTTTCACAACTAGTGAGATGGATTGACATTCTCACAATAAGGAAAAGGGCCCCTTCCTGAGTTTATGTATTCCCCCAGATATCAATACTTTGAGCCCATTTTTTCCAAGAAAGTTTCTAAAGTCAGTTTAATCCTGTTGATTGGAATCCTTATCCACAGTCATATGGATAATAAGGTTACCTGTGTCAGTGAGGTCCTTGCCAGACCATAAAACACACACAGGCAGGACTGGTTCACAGAGACCAATATCGTTTCTTGGGTCAGGCCTATAATTGCTCAAGAGAAAAGTGAAAATTGAAAACTTCCCTGAAACTAACCCTGACTTCGCAGTCCTTCCCTGCAAATCCTTACGCACAAAGCTCAGACGGCTATCTCCCAAGAAAACATGACAAGACTTGAAGGCCCCTGGCTGCCTCAACTGAAGTTTGAGCACTGCATTTTCAAAGCCAGGCACCTCCAGATGTTTCAGCCCCAGGTATGGTATCAAGGCCCTACACCAGATGTGATCCCCAGGATTGAGAGTTTGGAGCACACAGCTGCAAATGATGAGGTCACCAGGACAATTTGGGGAATGGATGAGTTCACTGGGGTAAGGGGAGAAAAGCATGTCACTTTTTTTTTTTCCGTTTGAAGTCACTAAGCTTTGGGGTTCAGGAGGGAATTGTTGCTCTCACTTTATTCTTTGGGAGGCGGGTGGCTGCCTGCCAGAGGCAGCTGTGTGTGGAGTCATTTGCATTGCATGCAGTCTCTGGTCTTAGAGGGAAGCTCTTCCTTTCCTTAGATCATCTGCTTCTTTAGAGTCAGGGCCACTGCCTCACACAGATTGTATTCGCCCTTTAATCTTTTCCCCACCCCTCCCTCTCCCTGACTTACCCCGTGCAGTTTAACAAGCTCCCAGACAGGTCCAGCAGGCTCATCCCCATAGCTTTGAAAGCCAGCTGGCAGACAAAGGGGGAATTATTTCATACACTCGTGGCTGGGTGGGTGCAGGAGAGAGGCAATTTGTGGCACACATGGGGTCCCCTTTTCTCTCTGTTTCTCTGGTCCTCCCTCCCTTCCTCTGCCCCACCTGCCATCCACCCCTAGGTACGGATGCATAGTAGCCTGGGTCTGGGTGGGTCTGGCCTCTAAAGCATAGTCAGCAATGCTGAACTTTCAACTGGCTCTGGCAAACCTATGGGGCCCTGAGGGAGCAGTTTCCCAGAAGGAGGAGCAAATTCTCTTTTGTGTATGGGCACATTCTTGAAGTTTCACCAAGGTGATGCCGGGGCTAAAAGGGATGAAGATCTGGCTGTCCAATGTGGGGAAACTCGCTCTCTGTTAAATGAGGCACCTCTTTTCTTTTAGATGATGCAGAGAAAAGAAAGAAAGAAAAAAAAAAAAAAGAGTGCAACAGAAGGTGGACTAGGCAGGGGACAGGATGTATGGACCTTTTTCTAAGAGAAAAGCTTGTTTCTAGACAGCTTGTTGCTTCTTCACGGACAAGAATGTTTGGGGTGTCATTTTATTTATTTATTTTTTTATCTTTCCAATTAGAGATGATTTCAGCCATTCCTTTAGAAATGATACCAACTAGGGAACAAGTGGTTCACTTCAACTTTATTTTTAAAACAGAGTGGATAGAGGTCATATGTGAGGAACCAATGAAAAGAACGAGAGGCATGTCAGTCACTGCTGAGCACCTATGTCCAAGACAGGCACCACACAGTACGAAGCCCAGAATCAAGCTCCCTGCCCTCAGAGGACCTGGCAATCTGTAAGGCAGAGCTACTTGGTAATATCGGATGGAACTCTGCTTCCTCCCCGTGGCATTTGGGGGGTGGGGGTTCTGATTCTCATTATTAATGTCACTGAGAGGCATCTTGAGGGTGTTTTAAATTTTTTTATCATTTAGAATGGGAGAAACTCTATGAACTAGAATCCAAATACTGGGATCCTCAATATTTTTCCTATTCAATTTGAAAATAAAGAGGAAAAAAAGAGAATAAAGCAATACCAGGATGTTGTTTTTTAATATGTTTATAGGCCTATTAGCAATCTCCCAAGTATTCTGGAACATCTCATTTTTATAGTGATGGTACCTAGATCCTTCAAGTAAGAGAGAAATGTGCCTCTCCGTCCAGTCATTTATTCCAGGCAACAGTTGGCACTGCCACACCTTATTTTAGTTTCACACTAACCTTAGGCTGTAGATGCTATCTCCGTTCTACAGAGAAGTGAGAGACTCTGCACATTGCTCTTTTATTAGTCCTCTTTAGTCGTATGTAACATTAGGATCCGCTTTGACATATAAAGCATGGAATATGATCTGTTTTACAGTTCCCAATACTTCCCCTTTCCCTCTTCTCTCCTCCTTCCCCCTGTTCCCTTCCTGCTGTTCTATTGATCTTTCTGCTATTTACTCAATTTTTTTTTTTTTTTTTAATGAGTGTCTTGTGGATGTACATGATGGTGAGATTCACGGTGGCATCTTCACATATGTCCATAGGAGGGTTAGGTCAGACGGTTCCACTACTATTCCTCAGCCCATCCCTCCCTCCCCCTCAGTCCCCTTGTCTCCTCCACTGATCTTTCTTCTGTTTTGATGAGGCTTCACCCGTTTCATACCCAGATTCTCCTCCAATGCCTGCATGTTCTCAGTGCCAACACCGTCCTGCACTTTCATGCTGTGAGGCATTGTGAGGCCCTGCTTCTTGGCATCACGTTGCCAGGTGAGTTAGGCTTTAGGCATGTACCTAGAGGTCATTCCTATACCCAGACGGCCAGCAATAAAGCAACCAGCCATGCACATGACTTTGATTCTCATCCATCGATCTCACCAAACTCAAGTTTAACCTATCTCTAGCTCACCTGCCTTAGGTCACTCCAATCCCATAGAACAGGAAGGGAAATTAAATAGAGAGGAATCTACTCACTTCTACAAATTTTGCAACAGAAAAGCAAACATGTGAACACATTTCCAGGGTCACTCTAAGGACCCCAAAAGAGGCCCTGAAGCTTGAGCTTTCCTAGGCTCACAAAGCTAGGTAAACTGGCTTCTGCCCAAGGATGCTGCCATTGTCCAAAGCTTCTGCATTCACCTCTGAGCTTGTTGCACACTTACCTGAACAACCTCACTAGTAACTTTAAGTACTGACTAGATTTTGGAAAACAACCAAAGTCCTTTGGACTCCAGTGTTGTGGTTCAGGTAATGGATCAAGTTATGGCATCCCATTTGGAGGCCAAAAGTGTGGTAGTGTTCTTCTGAAGTTCATGAGCTTTATCTGAGAATAGTCTCTGAAAGAGTGTTCCCTGCAAATCACAAAATAAAGCCCAGAATTATTCCAAGATCATTTCACAAAGGACTGACAGAATCCAATTTGCATCTCCTGATAGCCAAAGTCCAGGCTGTCACTCAGCCACTTGTCTGCCACCTTGCAGAGCACAGAGAGTGGGGACCAGAGCTGGAATGTCCCTTGGCTGGATGCTCCAGACACTGGGGATTGGCTTATCCTTGTGGCTAATAACTATCTTGAGCTCCGTCTTTAGGGAAGGGTTTTTATTTTACCCCAAACTTCATCCCATGGCTTTAATCCCACTGCATTTTTCATCTTCAGCCTCACTGAATACAGAGAAAGAGGCTCCCCCCGCTTGCCAGAGAGGTAAATAGGTTTAAGCACCCACAGATGGCCTCATCTCCCAGGGCCAGATTCCCATCAACAACTGTGTGGCCGGTGACATGGCAAAGAACCACAGCAAGCCTGGCTCCCGTCCACCTCTGTGATGACAGGACCAGAGGACAGCATGGGCTTCAGAAAGGACCCGACAGTGCGGGGTAAAAGAGAGAAAAGAAGGGAAGTGTGGGATCGAGGGAACCAAGAGAGCTCTGGTGTTATAAATTAGGAGAAGCAGTCACCCGAGCAGGAATGGGGAGACCAGCACGTTCGATTTGTCTGTTTTGTTTATTTATTTAGTTCCTGCCTCCCTCTGCAAAGGACTCTGCCTCCTCTTATTTTGAATTAGGGCTCTAAACAATTTCTCATTCCCTTCTCAGGCTGAGAGAGAGGGGGAAAGTAGCATTTTAAAATGATTGTTTTAAAATGTTATTCTTTTTCTCTCCCTGTGTAATCAACTGCTACTTCTCCACCATTCTCAACTCCTCTTCTTCAAAAATATAGTAATTAAAGCAAGTACGCATTTGTCATTGCCACATATCAGCAGTGATTGGAATGGGGAGAAAAAGAGAGAAGGAACCACAGAAACAGAATGAATAAAGGAAAAACATGACTTGGCCTGTAATCTTTGGGAAGTCGCCAGAATCCTTTTCCAGCCAACCAGTTCCATCCCTCAGTGTGTGTGTGTGTGTGTGTGTGTCCATGCACAGCACATCTCTAAGCCTGGATGAGCATGAAGCACTCAAATCTCCATGAATTGCTGAGCTATATGAGGCAGAAGAAGTGCGACTAGCAGCGGTCATGGTCCAAACGATTATCAAAGAACTGCTGTCCTGATCAGGTTTTGTGCTAAACACGCTAAAGAAAGAAAGGCAGGACTGATGGCTACTTGTTTGGCATTTCTTTGTAGTTGGGGCCTTTTCTTCTCCTGAGGTGGTTGTTGTTGTTAACCGAGGTTGTGTGAAACCCCTTCTGTGCAGAAACCGGAGGTTCCGCTTTGAAGCCAGAGAATCTTTGTTCTTCACCTAACTTGGTGCCATTTTCGACAGGAGCATTTCTATTGAAGTCTGGTCAATGCCTGCCACCCAGAATGCAGTGAGGCTGTTTGCCAGGTGGGAAAAAGCAGTTTTGGTGTGGCCGGAGGGGACAGACATGCGTTTCAGCAGGGGATAGATAGGGAGGAGTTGCCTGTCTATAAAAATACAAAATAAGACACCAAGAGTTGCCTTGAATTGCTGAGTTAGTGTTCGCAATTCTCCTTTGAGATTTGAATGCTCCAAAAAAGAGTGTCCTCAGACAGGGCAGGAGAAGGAAGATAGGCATCTGGGATATGTTGCTGGATTAAAAAAAAAAAGGGTAATAAGTTTATAAAATGTATTATGATTAAACCCCTTTATAAGGACACTGAGGCTAAAAATGAACTTAGTATTAGAGACAGCAGTAGTTTTCAGTGTTTTACCAAAAAACATTCCAATTTCTATTTCTGAAATTAATATTAAAAATTTTTACTTGGAGACCACTCAAATGTGTTAAATACAATATTTTTAGTGCACTAAAGTGGATTTCCATCTCATCCAGTTAGGTTTCAAGATTGGCAAATATTGCTTATTAGTGAAATTGGCTTGAATACTTTTAATCCCTCATTAATTATACATATTCCCAATTAATAATTATTTTACTTGTTTATTATTGTAGTGGTTTGATCATTTTTGTTTTTATGGTGTTAGAGATTGAACCCAGGGCTTCGTTCATGCTAGTCAAGTGTTGTACTTACTGAGCCACCTTCTCAGCCCTTTTTTTTTTTTAATTTTATTTGAGACGGGTTTCCTTGCATTGCCCAGGCTGGTCCTAAACTTGTGATCCCCCTGCTTTATCCTCCCAAGTAGCTGGGATTATTGGTGTGCACCCCTGAGATCGGCTTCTTTTTCACTTGTGTTTGTATTTGTGGTGTTGAGGGTCAAATCTGGGGCCTTGAGCATGGTAGGCAAGTGCTGAATAATAATTTTCATCTACACTACAGTCAGAAAGCCATTGACTAGGGGGGAAAAGAAGAAAGAATTAGAAAATGAAAGGAAAGAAAAGTCAGCAGACAGACAGACTGGGTTAACATGTCATTTTTCCTTCAAAAGCACTTTCAATCCCAATGTGGACAAGAGTGGAAGTCTCTAGTCAACTTGGCAGTGGGGCTCATTCCCCTTCCTTTCAGTATAAAATGTTTATTATCTTACTACAGGTTATGATCCTTTTGTTGCTGTGAGCAATTATAATAGTATAGTCCTTCATATGGCAGGAAAGTTGCCCAGAAAGTTAGTATGTAAATTTGCTTCCAATTCAGATCTACTATATATCAAAGCTTTAACATATTGACTCAGCTTTCTATCAATTAGCAGGTGAACTCAAGCATGCAGAACTTCCATCTATCTGTGAACTCAATGGCTTATAAATCCCCACCTTCTCTAATAGTTCATGCCACTACAATTAAAACCCCTCTTTAGGCTGATAGCATCACACGGGGCTTTAAATGTCTGCCATATCTTAGGTCAGGGACAGGGTCACTCAAGTAGGGAGAGATCACCAGCATATGGGACTGCTGCCTTGACTTCATTCTGGAGCCATAACCTACTGCTCTGGCCCTGGACACCTGTAATCCTAGACTTGGGGACCAGTGAGTACTGTGTAAATTTCATATAATTGAATACAATTAAATACAATTTCATTATCTGGAAGCAAAGAATACATTCCAACCCAAACACTGGGACAGTGGTACCTTCATCATTCATGTTTGCCAGGATAGCTTATGGCATATACACATCGACAGACTCATAATATGGTAAAAAAATATTCTTCAAGTACTTATTCAAAATATATTTAGTGTAGATGGGCAGAAACTTACTAGGAAGAAAAATTGTGTTTAGAAACAGATTGGCATTACTAATTTGCCCTCCTTGGCTGAATTAGACTCTATAATATACAAAAGAAAATTCAACAAAATACATTGGAAACAGATTTAGAGTTTAAAGATAAAGGACTTAAATATTTTAAACATAAATGTAATGAGCTCCTAAAAGCCAAAAATTATTGCTTACATCTTTCTAATAGAAATGAAGAAGCCCCAGAGGCAACTTAGAGGGTAAGTCATCAAATTGCATTAGCTAGAGAAACACATATAGTAACAGATACAATAAAACTTTGTACAGTTAAATTGCTGAATGCCTGCTGGATGAAAAGTCAGTAAAAGAATTTACAGTACTGCCACTTTCCAACAATACAGTAACTTGTCAAATTAAATATTTAGCTGGAAACATAAAGACTGAATTGCTGTCTTCTGCAGAATTGTGCTCTTTGCCTTATAAATGAAAGAACCTACCCACATGACCATCATTGCTTGTATACGTCCAATATCACCAGTTAATCCTCAGAGAAGATCCTCTTTTATGTAAATGCTTGACATCACAAGTGGTGCTAAAATATTCAGTGATGGATAATTTTTAGTCTACGGTTTATCTCGAGTAACTTTGCTGATATTGGTGTGATGTGGCAAAAGCAATGAGAAGTGAAACACTGACACCCTGGCAGGAAGCATGGCATTAGCACCAAACTGTGCCAGTCATTATTGTGTCCTTCACCAACACATTTACAGTTAAAAAATAAAAATAAAAACAGAAGAAGAAGAAAAACTAGTTTCAGTTAAGAATACATTTGATTGTGTCATAACAAAGTATTAAAACTTAACTCTTCAGTACATAGTTTTTTTTAAGTGACAAAATAGGAAATACACACAAAGCATTTGACATTTTGAAGTGTCATGGTTTTTCTGAATGGGTGGGTGTCTTGGGAAAAGCTCTCTTGTGACTGGCTTGGCTGAGCTCCTCAGTGCTTACATAGAGGGCCATTATTACTTGAAAGAGTGAATTACACAAAAACATAGTTATTTAGACTTGGGTGTTAGCAGACATTTTTTAGAAAATGAGTGGAATGAGCCTATCACTTCAGAGAAAACAACTGTTGGCATTTATTGTCAGTGATGAAAGTTAAACTCTCGAGGAAAAAAATTACAAAGTTGGAAAATTCATTGTCAGGAACTTGACAATTTCCTAAAACTTTGAGACTCTTCCAATGAGCTCAATAGTGATATTAATGACTTTTCTGATGGTTATGTTTATTTTGTGTTATTCTATTTATGTTTGTAGCATGATTTGATGTTTATAATGAAATGCACCTGTAGTTCACTCAATAAAACCAATACTTTTCAAATGGTTAATGCCTGATGTTACAAAATAATGCTCATTTAAAAGATGGATTCAAAGTATAAGAGCAATACACTTTTATACGACCCAATGCAAAAAGGAAGGAAGGAAGGAAGGAAGGGAGGGAGGGAGGGAGGGAGGGAGGGAGGGCTTCAGACTCCATATTGTAACTCTGTTTCTGTTTGTTTTTGCCATGATGGGTTCTAACTTAGGGCCCCATGCATGCTAGGCAAGTGCTCTATCATCAAGCCACAACGCCAAACCACAAGTAAATTTTAAGAAACTAACACTTGGAAAGCTTTGGGGCTTTCCAATTATCTAAAAAGGCTATTAAAATACCTGTCCCCCTTTTTGACTCCATAACTGTTTGAGGCTGGATTTTTCCATGCACTTCAAATAGAGGAACATATTGCAACAGACTAAATATAGAAGCAGATAACCTGAAGAATCTATTAATTGGGAAACCGATCAAATTATGTTATGTGCACAAATTAATATGTCACAATGAATCTCACTATTATAAATAATCTTTTTGTAAGTATTTTTTAGTTGTAGATGGACACAATACATTTATTTTATTTATTTATTTTTTTAATGTGGTGCTGAGTATGGAACCCAGTACCTCACACATGCTAGGTGAGCGCATTACCACTGAGCCACAACCCCAGTCCCTATAATCTTAATGCATCAAAGATAAAAAATGTTTAACAATAATACTCTTCTTATTAAATTTCATAAAATATAGTATTTTATGTTAACATGTAATCGGTTTATGATTTTTAATTAATATGTCTTTTAAATTTCTTCTGTTATGATTTATAATATAACAAATACTGGTATATATAACCTTCATAAACAAAAGCTTTTTGGAGTCTTCAAAAATATTCAGGAAAATAAGGGAGTCCTGAAACCAAAATATTTCAGAAATTGTACTGACTTACACTGTGACACTTAATCTATTGCATTTGACTCTTCTGTTCGTTCATTCATCTCCCTCACCATGCTGAACTCCTTGACGGCCAACACTGGATCTTAGTTGAATCTGTTACTCTTCTCCATGCCTCTCACTTCTGAGATACCAAACATTCCTTGAAGGAATGAGTGAATAAATTATTCAACTTTAGTATCTGAGATTTTTCTGCATTCTGCAATGCAAACCTTGGTCCCAATGGCCATGAGAAATTCCTGCAATTACAATGACCATGTAGTGGAGAAAAACATAAAGGAAATGTCACCTTTTTTCCCCATGTCTTCTAAGATCATTTGGGGCATACCCCTGAAGTCTCACTTCCACACCTCCCTGCCTCATGCTTCATGGTTCAATAGCATCAAACTGCTACTCAGTTGCACTGTTCATCACTGTTCTTAGAACCTAGAATTCATCAGGCATGCATACCCTTTGCAGTTCCAATTCTGAACCTGTAAGAGTCAGGTCCGGCTAGGGAGTGAGGCTTCTACTCTGGCCTCCTACACTGCTCTATGTGCATCCTGTTCACTGAATATGCAACACTGCCTCTAATTATCTCTCTGTGCATCTATCTTCCTTTCTGTCAACTCACACATTTTTGTATCCTCAGGACGATGCATAAAGTCTGACACTTAACGGGCTCTTTAAATGTTTATTAGACTGAACCAAAAGACTTTCTCTCCATGTTGCCGAAGCTTAGGTGTGTGCCACACAAGGCCCATTGAACTTCATTTACTTTTATTGAACACTTACATGTCCCGGCCACTATGGTGGGTACTGGAGATTACAAATATTTATATCAGTGAGCTTATGGTCCAATGAGAGAGAGAGAGAGAGAGATCTATAAACGGCAGAATATAATAAGCAAGCTGCATGCACAAGTTTCAAAATCACCCAAGAGAAGTACATTCCTTCAGCAAATATTTAAAACACCTTCCACACAGCAAGATAATTGTTCAAGTCACTAATGGGCCCGTGTGCCCTTCAAGTCCTGTGAAGGGACAAGCATTAAACAAATGTCACACAAATAAGTACAGAGTTAAAAGAGGTGAGTAGGGTCAGGGAGGAAAAATAGGGATAAGATATCACTATTATTATCAGGAACTAATTTAGATTAGGAAGGGGGAAAGGATCAGAAAAGGTGTTTCTAAGGAAGTGACTTAAATGTGCTGGAGTGTAGGAACAGGCAAGGCGTGACACTGGAGGACTGCCACAGCATGCCAAGTAGTGGGAAGGGGGTTAATTAGGCTGGGGTTGAAGGCTTAATGTGCATCAAGCATTTGGCAGTTTCGCCAGGCTTGAAAGGTATAGGGGTTGTGGGCTGGAGGGACAGGAGAGGGACTAGTGTAACAAAGCACAGAGCCTCAAAGCCCAGAGCTAAGCTTAGGTACTTCATTTTCCTCTTCTGATATGCAGAACCGTGATTTTGGGTGGTCTGTATTCACCTCACATAAGCCCTGGAAAGATAAATGGATCCTGTTTCCTCAAGTAACTACTGCTAAGAGAAAAGTTTTCTTCAAATGTATTTCTCCATCAGCACTTTCCCCACAGGGCACCTAAAACCTTGATTTATCATAAATGTTCACCCAGCACACACAGAAATACAAATGTGGCATATTTAAATGCATTCCTCAGAGACCTTTGCTGACAGTGATCACAAACCATAAATAAAGGAAAAAATGGCCCAGCTATGCTTGTTTTCAGAATGAGTAGATAGACCCCCACTCGGGCTACTGCCCAGAAGCCGAAACATAACTTAAGGGAATCCCAAGCCATTATGGAAACACCCATCCCCAAGCTGGAACCTACTCCTACTCAAAGATTGGCCCTTGGTGTGGGAAATATACTACTAAAAGCTCTGTGGATTTCTTCAGTTGCTTTGTCGGACAGCAAGAAAACAGGAGTCATCCAATCAATAACACAGGTGTAGTTGGGTAATTAAGGTTCAAGGTCTAGGTTCAAACCCCAGCTCCATTCTTTACTAGCTGTATGATCTGGGCCAAGTTATTTAATGTGTCATTCACATCCTCTTCTGCTAAACAGACATAATCATTATTGGACACATTTAATAAAATAATGTAAGTCATGGCTTATCAAAGCTGTCATTAAATATTAACCTCTATTATCATGATTACCCACAACCAATCAATCAGCCTAAAGCATTTCCAAGTCTTAGCACCCCAAGGTTCATGACCAGCTTAACTGGGTACTTTACTTCCAACAGTCACCACTTGTTTGGCATCTTAAGAACAGTTTCTATAATGAATTGTTCTCTTTTGGTCTTCTTGAAGATATGAAATCCTACCCAAACAGTCATGCAAGAAAACTATCTATCCCTATCTGTCCCCACATCCTTATTGCTCAGGACCTCTGTAAATATTCTACAAAAATATTCTAAGAAAGCCCCTTTTCTTTAAAATCTAAAACATGGATCTGGAGAGCTCTCTCTTCACAGAATTTGCCAGCTGCTTCCTTTCCTTCTCTGAACAGGCACTGCAGTTGAGAGAATCTAGTTTCCCTCATCCGTCACTCACTAACACCCCAGATTAGAGGCTCCTAAGTCCCCATTCTGACCTAAGAGTGTTCACAAGCCCTCATTTAACATCCAGAAACACCTTGAAACCAAGTGCCAGCCACACTCCCCCTAAGACTGGGCAAAGCATGATGTGATTACAGACTTTGATATTTTTCTAACCACAAGCCCCCTCCAAGTCAAATGTAACTGTGAAAGAAAAGTGACTCCTACCTAATCCACAGTGAATGTGAGATCAATAGAAACCACATCAAAATTGTGCATGGAAAGAAATAAGACTTTCAAAAATATACATTTGGTTTAAGTATGCCTGGAATATGAAATAACTGGAATAAAACCTTGCTTGACCTTTGCATCAGGCCCTTCATAGGATGATTTCAATACCACAAGTGAAAGAAAGTACTTGGAAATTTGAAACGCTTTTTAAGACCTGCAGACAGTTTAATTGAAGAGGTCTTGTGAACAGTTTGTTGTCAGGGTTTCTAGCAAGTGTTATTTCTTCCTGAATTCCAAGAACCATGTTCTCTGAAGTTTACATTCACACAGGATGAACGAGCCCACCCCAGCACTGAAAGGGATAAAACACCTGATGTAGTTTCCTTTGAGGGTAACACCCAAGCACACACACTCAGACCCGGCACCTGGCCGGATGGCGGAGAGGCATGTGGCCTCCCACAGTTACAGCTTACATGGACGTCACTTACAAAACATAAAGTCAGTGCCAGCAACTGGAAAGGTAATTTATGACTGTCAACAAATGGTTCAAAAAAAAAAAATCAGTCAGGTGAGAGAAAGCAATAATGAAAGACAGACATTTGGCTAATTAGTATTTGAGGAAGAGAAAAGATGCACAAAGTCATCATGCCAAAGGTTCTTCTGCACAAGAAGGGTGCTTCTAAGCAAGTGGAGGGGACTGAAATGAGATCATCATCACAACCCTGCTGCAGTTGCTAGATTCTTCAACTCTTAGAACAGTAAACATAAACCCTGCAGGTCTACACTGTGTCCTGGCACAAGCAGAATTTTAGGTTTTATAAGAAGCCTGCCTTTGGCATTAGAAAGAATTCCTCTGTTATTGCCATAAACAAAGCATACATCAAATTCTAGGCCATCCCTTAAAAACAGCTGCCGGTGCTACTGACAAGAAAACATTTTAAAAGCATTTACTGCCCTGATTGGTACTGGCTCTGATATTGGTATTGGTATTTGTATTAATGTCTTTCTTACATATATTTTTTAAAATCTGGGTTTTCTTGTGATTATAAAAAAAAAATTCATACATGCCTCATGTTAATGGAATCGTGTAGTATTTTTCTGTGACATTTATTTCACTTAGCACAATGTCTTTAAGGTTTACCCATGTTGTCACAAATGGCGTAATTTTCTTCTTTTTAAGGCTGAATAATATTCCATCGCATGCATACACAACATATTTATCTATTCACCTAAGAATATTTGTTTCCGCATCTTGGCTATTATGAATAGTGCTGCAATGAACCAATCAAATTCATAGAGTCAGAGTGGGCTGGGGATTACCAGGGGTTGGGTAATGGGCAAAATGGCAGTTAGTAGTCAACAGGCATACAGTTTCAGTTGAGCAAGATGAAAAAATACCTGCTGTGCAACATTGTACCTATGCCCAACAATAATCTACTACACACTTAAAAATTGTTAGAGGATAGATGTCATCTTAAGAATTCTTATCACAATAACACTCATTGCATTCTGTTAGCACTTTCTTCCCTGCTAAATTCTAAGCACGAAGACAAAAATATGTCTGCCATGAGCATCCCCACATCCTTAGTACCTACATTCCCATAAAGCCTGTCACGTAAGTATAACCCAATAAGTAATTTTTTGAAAGAATGAGAATGCTGGGAGCTACCATAGTATGATAAATACTATTTGGAAAAATTAGAGTCCAGTCTCACTTATGTATATGGATTCAAAAATCCTATCCAGCATATGTAACTGTTCAACTATAATGTGACGGTTGTGTTCCCAATTTATTCAGGCTACTATAACAAAATACCATAAAATGGGTAGCTTATAAGTAACAGAAATGTATTTCTCACAGTTCTGGAGATTAAGAAGACCAAGATTGAGGAGTTGGCAGATTCTATGTCCCTTGAGAGCACATTTGCTGGCTCATGGATAGCACCTTCTCACTTTGTCCTCATACTTGGAATGGGAACAGACCAGATAGCTCTCTGGAATCTCTTATATTAAGACCCTAATCCCAGCCATGAGGGCTTTATCCTAATGACTAAATCACCTCCCATAGGTCCTACCTCCAAATACCATCACTTTAGGGGTTAGGATGTCAACATATTTATTTTATTGGGGATACAGGCATTCAGATCATTGCACTAAGAAGCTCTCATATTATTGAGAACCATTTTATAAAAATAAGGAAAATGGGAAGAATGGGAAGAGTCCAAATAAGATATTACTTTCCTTCAGAGAGTTTAATAATTTTTAGTAGAAAAACCATGTGCTATAGTGAACAAATAGCCTGAGAAAATCTACCTTTGATAATGTTATATGCCTTAGCAAAGCCCTTTCCTGAGGTTTCTGGCTCTGTCCACTAGTACAGGACTTCTTATACACACTTTCCAACATTATCATCTTTATCAGACAACTTTTCCTTTTCTCTTGTACTATTTCCAGTTGACGACTTCAGCTGTCACCCTTGTAGTGTGAGGCTATTGCTTTTGTCTGCCAGCACCTCCTCTGACCCTTTCTGATAACAGATTTGCCCCTGAGGTAAAAAGTCCATGGGCTAAGTCCATAGATTACCCCAGCCCACCCCCAGAGCCAGCCATAGTAATTGGTCCACACAGGGAGCTCTAATACAAAATGGGTTGGTCCATCCCCCCAGAAAGAGTACAAATTCCTCACACTTGTTCCTAGGCCACGGTTTCACTATTCAGCCATTACTTCAAATCTATGATGCTCACAATATCCTCCCAAATGCCTTTGTTGTTGTTGTTCAAGTTACCCCAAGTCTCCTGTTACTTTATAGGGTCAGGGAGATCCTCAATTGATGAACTTATGTTTTTTAAAATGATAAATTGGAAAGGCATTCCAAACAAAACAAGAGAGTTTTTCTTTCTTCCTTTTTTTTTTTTTTTTTTTTTTTCATTTTTCATTGCAATGTTAGCTCCTGATATCAATAGTGCCCTGGGCAGTCTCTCTAATGCAAAATGTGCTTCCTAAATAATGCATCGTGTTGTATCTGGTGTGCTTCAAGAAAATATCCTATAAAAGAAATACTGGCATTAGAAGAGCAGGATGACCTGTCAGAGATTAAACTTTATTTTGGTCTCTTTCTGTCTCCTTTTCCAAATAAGAGCTGGAGGACATACTTAGTCTTCCTTGAAAAATAAATTTCTTCTAAGGCAAGAAATGGTTTAGGGAAGCCAGGAAATGGGCATATTGAAGGCTTTGGGTTATACAGAGGTAAACCTCCACTGGGTAACAGCTCTACTGTATCAGAGAGGAGAGAATTACCAGATGCTTTTGTCACAGTGTCAAAAAGGTGTATGTTCAGTTATCTGGGGGTTCCCAGATACAATCCTGGTAGTGAGTCTTGGTTCTGACCTTCTTTTATTCTCTCCCCTTGGGAGTGATGGCATCCAATGCCTCATCTGTGACATGTTAAATGGACAGGTATCTATCTCTCTGTTCTTTAGTAGTACCACTGAATGGAATGCTGCCTCAATTTCTGGACAAAGGTTTCTCAAAGGATGATTGTAATCATTACATGTTCCATTTGTTGTTAGTAATACTTCCCAGAAAGCTATACAAATACCCAGTGCCTTCACTGAGATACTAGTTAATAGTCAGAAATGGTTGCTTCTCACTTTTCTCCAAGGAAGAGAGAGGAAAAAATAATTAATGTGTCTTAAGTTCATGGAGACTTCAAGCATAAAAAGGTAAATTTGGAGAAAGTTCTCTTAACAGACTCTTGAAAGCTGGTTAAGACTTAAAGAAATGTGCTCACCAGAAATCAAGAGAAAAAATGTTCAGGTTGTCCTAGATTGAAACAACTCGATGGTCATCACCAAGAGAATAAATAGATTGTGCCATATGTACACAATGGCATTCAATGAGAATGAAAAATCTATAATGTACACGCAACATTCATTAAATTCATGAGGTTGAGTCAAAAAAGTCAGAAATAGAAATTGCCAACTGCATGATTCCATTTATGTAAAGTTTAAAACCAGGCAAAACTCATGTTACTGAACTGTTATAAGTCAGGTTAGTAGTTGCCCTTGTAGAGGATGAGTAGAGGTCAGAGGTTATAGGGAGGTGGGTGGCATGTTTTACTCAGCTTTTTCACTGCTGTGACTGAAAGACCTGACAAGAACAATTTTAGAGGAGGAAAAGTTTATTGGGGGTTCACAATTTCAGAGGTCTCAGTCCACAGACAGCCAGCTCCATTCCTTGGGGCTCAAGGTGAGGCAGAACCTCGTGGAGAAGAGTGTGGTGGAGTATAGCAGCTCACATGATGATTAGGAAGCAGAGAGATAAAGAGACTCCACTAGCCAGATACATCCCCCAAAGGCACACCTCTAATGACCCACCTCCTCCCGCCACACCATACCTGCCTTCAGTCACCACTCAATTAATCCCCATCAGGGGATTAAGTCACTGATTGGGTTAAGACTCTCATAACCCAATCATTTCACCTCTGTTCTTGCATTGTCTTACACATGAGTTTTGGGGGGACCTAATATCTAAATCATAATATGGTGTTTCTGGAATCCTGGTGGCATTCAACATTTTACACGGGTGCTGCTTACAGATATGTTCACTTTGTATAATTCATGGAGCTGGAATCCTATTATATGCGTGCTCTGCTCTGCATGTCTGCAAGACTTTGGCATAAAATTGTTTAACTGATAGGAGCATCTAGGAAGAAGAATAAGCTAGTGCTGGAGTGTGGATCTTCTAGGACCACAGATCCCAATCTTTTTATTTTATGACACACTAGGTTCATGACAAAATTTTAATTAACTTGAAGCAAACAAAGTCAATGTTAAAAGCCTGAAACTGGAGACCCTACCCAGCTGTTCTGAGAACTCAGAGAATCATCTCAGTACCCTCTCCTCTTCATTAGCAGAACATCGCTATGTTCTTCCCTTATAGTCAGAGGGATCTGCGTGCATAGCCAGGAAGAATTGGAAGAGCCTAGTTTCAGATTCACAGACTGACAGAATTACAATGGGCTCTCTCCAGCTGTGGCTTCCAAACCCAACATGGCCAGTTTTGGCCACCGTGCAAGCTGTGTTAGATCCATTTGTCTTAACAGTGCTGCCCAGGTCTCTCACCACACTACTGCTTTCCAGATTGCTTTCTCCTGGGGAATATCTGTTTCAAATTATTGTTTCCCAGATGTTTGGGCTCCCTTTTCTCCAATTTGAATCACATCTGGCTATTTCCTGCCTATATTCCTGGATCTCAATTTGCTTTTGTGTTGCTTTTCTATCTTCACTGGAAATTTCAACACCTCCAACTTTTGCATCCCCCATGCATTTTGTTAAGTCATTTATACCCCTTTTCCAATGATCTCAGGGAAAACAGTCAGCTAGACATTAGAAGTCCCAGGTTTATTTTCTATGTTGATTTAAGCAAGCTATATTGCCTTCTCTGGGTATGATCTGTGGATTAGGGTAAACATTTCCTAGCTACCACAGAGGACTACCTCAGGAGGGAGAAGGCATGCACATAACAAGACATGAGATCCCAAAAGGTTTATAGGAGGAAATTAATTCTAAAGCAGGAACAGGTACTGCAAGCCACCACCATGAGGACCTAGATCTCCAAATCCATCCACTCATTTGCACTGTTGGTTGTTACAACAAAATATCTATGAATTCTGTTCAGATTGGTCCACCTAGCAATTGTGGCTTCGATTTGATCCCTGATAAAAGAACCCTTGCTATGTCTCTGATCTGTAATTAGACTTTGCTATACTAATCTACATTCCTCAAGATTTCTAAATGCCCTATCCAACCACTATGACCCCATTAAATTTCTACCACCGCAAAATGAGTGTGTGTGCATATGCACATGCATAGACAGCACTGAAAACCATCCCAGAAGAGTTTATGCTCCAAAATCTAGAATGTCTTCAAGAGTTTCTAAATTAGTGGATTTTTTGGATTAGTGGGAAAATAATTATAATAGGGATAAACTGTCATAGTGATCTCTCTGGAGTTCTAACACCCTATGAAGTTCTAGTTGTAATGCTGAATGTGGCAAAGTAACCTATTCAATTGCATCAAGCATTGGTCCAAGAAAAGGGGCACATATCTTTTAATGCCCAGCTATGTTAGTTTTTCGTGCTGTGCAACAAATTACCAGAAATTTAGTATCTTTAATCAGAATGCGCATCTATTATCTCACAATTTATTTTGTCAGAGGTCTAGGTACAGCTTACTTGGCCTCTCTACCTGTAAGTCTCACTGAAGTGGTATCAGTGTCAACTCGGGCTTCAGTCTCATCAGAGACTCAGAATCTTTCAGAACCAGATGAGAACAGTTTTGTGTACAAAGAGACTCCAATGATGAAATGCTCATGGCTTAATTCTTTTTCTCTCCTTTTTTTTTTTTTGTGTGTGTGTGTATGTGTGTGTGTGTGTTGCAGGGGAGGCTGGGGATCAAACACGGGGCCTTTTATATGCCAAGCAAGCACTCTACCACTGAACTCTTAATTCTCTAACAAAATGAGCAACAGTTAGGGAATCGAGAAAGGAAAGGTATTAATGAAAGATATGACCTCTGCCATTGTATATGTGGATGGAAGAAATAGGGAGAGACATGGATTTAGACCCCTAGTTTTGAGTTACTCAGAGGAGTTGGATAGTCCAAGATCATTTCCATTACTGAGTGGTTTTAGAGAGAGACATGTGGCAGAGGACGTGGAGAAGCCTGTGTGCACTTGCTAATGAAGTAAATTGAGAGCAAGATTTCTAATAGCAGGTGGACCCCCAATATGCAGTGGATTCTCATTGAGTATTGGCAAGCACACTGGACGCCTGAAGACAGATCTATTACCTACGCCACTGCTGGAATTGGATGCTGACTTTAAGAGAAAAAAGAGTGACGTTTTTTGAGTAAGTCCCCCAGGGTTGGAAGAAACATTGCTTTGTTCTTTTCAAACTTCTCTGGCATTGCTTCCTTGAAGATAGGCCAGTGTTGGAGATTTCAATATAATATCCTGAGCTGGTGAACTTGGGCATTCTAGCCAATACATTGCCTGTGCCAAGGTCCCCCTAACTGGCAAGTTGAGCTTATGTTCTTAATAGTGCCTTCATTGATAGATCATTAAACTTTCAGTAAATCAACAATAGTTCTTCATTGGGAAGATCAATAACCCTTGGCACAGGACAATTGCAATGAGCACTTGTATTTCCTGTTCCTGCCTTAGTGTGCTCCTTGGACACTGGCACATTAAACAGCAAAGATGATGAAAATTGCATGAGACTTAAAATTACTAGACTTGCTCCTGGTAGTGCCACAACTAGCTGTGTGACCTTCAACAGCTAACTGCATAATTTCTCTCCTTCTCAACTGTAGAATTGGAATTCATATAAAGGTAGTAATTATAAAGAGTTCTTTGTGTATCTGGTAGTATACTAGACCCTGGTGGGGCTGGAATGGGGGAGTAGTTTTGAAATTATGGATCAATTCCTGTTTTCAAAGGATCTATCTTACCTACTTCACGGGGTTGAAAAAAATCAAATGAGTTATACATGCACACACACATATACACTTTGAAACAGTATAGCATGCAATATAAATGCAAGTCATTGTTTCTTTTACTGAAAAAAATATACTGGTTCTTATAGTTAAAAATAATCTTCTTTTCTGTAATGTGATGCTTGCAAGTATTCCTCACTAAATCCCTATCCCAAGAAAACACAAGGCTCTTAAGGTCAAAGACAGCATTTGATAACATCATCACCTGAAAAAAAATGGAAATCATTCTTTCCATCATTGTCATTTCATTTCCAAGACTACCTACACCCTGCTCTCTCTTAAATGAGTTTGGTGGAAAAGTAATCCCTTTGTTTCACCACCAGCTTTGATGCACCCCCATGCTGACTCCAAACAGCTCATGTTCACTAAAATTGAGCTTTCCTCTTATTCTCACATATTCAATCAGAGCTCCATATGGGTAAGCAGGAGATCCCAGATGGCCTGACCACTTCCTGGATCATAAAGCTTCTCAGTATATAAAATAGAAATCTCTTTGATGATCCATGTATTTGTCAGGGTTTGTTACACAACACATGTCCCCAGGAAAGTCTCCTGTGATTTCCAGCACCTCCATCATAAGCCCAGAAAGGCAGTTTGTTTGTTTGTTTATTTAGCTTTTCTTTTGGGGGGTGGTTGCAAAGTTTCCTATTTCTTTTTCCCCTGCATGTCTCACCATCTCCTAACTTAGAATGCAGTCATGATGCCCTTGCTTTAGAAACCATGTGCATGCTAAGATCCAGGATGAGATGCCGATTTTCTGAAATCACATCAGGTTCTTAATTGAGATACATTGAGAACTCATCACTTGAGTTCCCCGACTCTCACCTACTTAAATGGAAAAATATCTAATCTGAACAACTTTGAACTCAAAAGGAAATGCTAGAGATTCAAATCTAAGAGACATTCATTCATTCATCTTTCTTCAAATCTATGCATTCATCTAACAAATATGTGTTGAATTCTTATTGTGTATGACATTATTCTGGGTGCTGAACACAGAGTAAACAAAATAGACAGAAGTCTTGATCTAAGTATCCTAATCTTTTTCTCACCAGTACATAGAGACTGGTGAAAAAGAAAGTAATATGGAGAAATATGATAATATATGATAATATGATTATATATAATATGATAATATGATTAATATAAATATAATATGATAAGTAATATGAAGAAAACAGAGATGAGAAGGATGAGACAGGAAGTGGAGGATGGGAGTACAGCTGTAAAATTTAAATGCTAATAGTGGACTGTGGGGGAGGTGGGGGGAGTGCAGAAATGTAGCCATGGCTTAGATAGGGTGACAGCAGAGCGGGTGGTGAGTGGTCATTTCCAGACCCAGCAGGATGGTTGATGGGTTGGATTTGAGAGAAAAGAAGGAAAAAAAAAAAAAAAGTTACCATAAGAGAAGCTAATTTGGAGTAGAAAATGACAAGACTTGTTTGGAACAGTGAGGACAGAGAAGGTGTTAGATAGTCAAAGAAAGAGGAAAAGATATGAAATGGCAATTTAGGAAAGAACAAAACAAAGGATAAAAGGAAGTTTTGAACCCATAATAAATAATTTCTCAAAAAAGACATAAGTACTCAGACCAAAGCCGCACCACCAAGTTTTGATCAGAATATATAAAACTGAACCCACATCAGGACATATCACAATGAACTTGCAGAACACAGAGTAAAATAGAAGACTTTTGAAGTTCTCAGTTGACTTTTCCTTAGCTATATTCAATACTGAAAAAAAAAAAAAAAAACAGAATAATATCTATGGTGTTACAGGAAATAACCACCAATCTATAATTTTTGCCCAGTCTTTCATTTGTATTGACTCTAAACCAAGAAATCATAAATGAGGTCAAAATTAAACAAGGACAGTTTTATTTGGGTGCAGAATAGATTTGCAGTTAGGGAGATAGATACAGGCTCAGCTAGACAGAACCTGCATTCCATCCAAGAAAGGTAATCTTGGGCTTTTATCAAGTCCATAGTTGGAAACTGAAGTGTATGAGGGTAGTTGTAAATTTTGTTAAGCCCAGGTCAAGAGGCAAAACTGGTCACTCTGGGTATTTCTCTAATCTTGCAAGGTAATGTTAGATTCCAGAAAATCCTTCCCTCTGATGAATATAGTCACTGGCATGATGCTTATGTGGCAATCTTCCTCCAATTAGTAAATCTCTGAGGCTCAGGAAAAGATTTTTTCTCTTTCTCTTTCTCACTTTTAAACCATTCTGCAGCCATTTTATCAAGACAAAATGAAGGTATTTCTCACCACACAAAAATTTCAAGTGTTTACTACCCACAGACCCTCAAAGGGAACTATTAAGTGATTTACCTTAATCAGAAGAAAAGTGAACCCAGAAGGAAGAAATGAAACAATGAACAAGAAAAAGAAAGAAAAACAAATACTTCAGATTTTAAAAGATACAACAAAGTCTATAAATGAAATAGAAAGATGAAAGTGGGAGCATCGTTCATTTACCAATTTTTTTCTACCAAAAAGCAGGCTAAGATCTTATGTTTGGCAGGGAGAAAGAAATATTAAATAGCTAAATGTTTATAGAAAAATTTATGGTTAAGTGTTTTGTTAAACATTTAAGAGTGACAGCTAAAATGGTAGGAAAACAATCTAGCTTTTAAAACAGCAGAAGGGAGAAAAGAAAGTAGAAACCATATTCATTCACTGGGAGAGTCAAAGAAAATAAGCAAGAATAAAGAAGGCAAATGGAAAACCCAAGATAAAAGGAGAGAAATAAGCTCAAATATATCAGAAAACTCAATTAATGTGTTTAAACTTACATAGTAAAAAGAAAGGCTTGGGTCTGAGTGTCTTTTGCGAGCTATTTAAAACTCGATTTTGTTTTAATATCCCATTTGGTAATCTCCCTTTCAGAGAATAAAAGAAGCAGGAATATTTCTAGCTCATTTTATATCAACATTTGTATGACTTTGATTCAAAACTATAAGGACTGTAAAATAAACATATTTAGTATGTTTGCAGACAGATGCAAAAATACTAAATAAAATATTAACAAATTGTTTAGAAATGTACCAAAAACCAAAGACAGTTTATTTTACGAATGTAGAAATGGTTCAATATAAGAAAATCCATATCATACTCCTTACATACCAGATTGAAGAAATAGATAATTATCTTCACAGATACACAAAAATCATTTCACAAAATGTAATATTAAGTTTTTAAAAAAATCTCTACAAACCAAGATTATAAATGAAAAGGGAACTTCATCAACACCATAAACCTATAGCAGCATTATCTTAGCAAAATATTCCACCCACTGAGAGTGCTTTACTTCAGTATTATAAGGATAGTCTATATGATAAAATAAGAGAAGAGAAAGAAATAAGAAGCATAAAACTTGGAGAGCATATCTCTCCTTATTAGAAGGTGGTATGATTGGGGAAAATAAAAAAGAGTCTACAAAAAGAATTTAAAAAGTAAAAAATGAAATAAAAAATAAAAAATGAATTAATATGCAGGTTCAGGAAAATTTATGTACAAAAATCAGGAGTAGTACTACTGATTGTAGACTAGCAATAACCACACAGAAGATGCGATAGAAAAAATATACCATTCAAATATCAAAAAACTGTAAAAGACATTAAGAAACAAACTGAGGAAAATATATGCTTTAATTTTATGGGGAAAATACTGAAGAACATAAAAGACCTAAATCAATGAACATAAATACCATAGTCATGAATGGGAGGATTTACTACCATAAAGATAATCACCTTCTTGAGTTGATATATAAATTTAATTCCAATAAATTCCAGAAATTTTCATGGGATTAAAAAAGTTGATCCTAAAACGTTTATGAAATTTAAAAGGGTAGAAATTTTTAAAGAACAAAATGAGAAATTTGTCCGTATCCAATATGATTTCCTATAAAGCTATAGCAATAATAAGAGTGTATTATTGGTACCTGGGAATAGACAAATAGATGAATGCACTAGGAGGCCTAAAAACAGATCAGGAGAAATCGTTAGATGATGAAACTGGTTTACAAATAAGAGAGGACAAGATAATTTATTCAATAAATGGTGCTGGGATAATTGGTCATTTAGGCAAAAAATAAAGCAAAAGTACATCCCTAAGCTATACAAAAATAAATAAAAACCTCAAATAAATAAAGCTTTAAATGTGAAAAATAGAAGTGCAAAATGTCTCCAAAAATTAAGTAGAATGTTTTCATATCTCTAAGCAAGAGAAAAATGTCATAATTTCATCAAAAAAAAACCTTAAAAGAAAATATAGATAAGTTTGACTTTAAACTTTAAAACTTTTTTCGTCAAAAGACACCACAAAGTAAAAGGTTATACACAGAAAGAAGGTATTTAAAGCAATTTAACCAAAACAAAACAACAACAAAAAATACATTTCAAATATATAAAGAACACCTAGAAATTAAAAAAAAAAAAAATACACCTCCAAGCTTAATGAGCATGAATGGCCAAGTTACAGAAGGGAAAACCTTATTGAATCATAAACATGAGGAGTTGCTCAATTTGAATAACAATCAGAAATTTGACTTACAACAGTAATGATATATCCATTTACACCCTTAAGCTTAGTACAAATTCAAGTCTGAAAACACTGACAAGTATTAACATGGAAGTGACAACATCAGAACTTTTAGCAGAAAGGTTAATTGATTAAAGTGCTTTGAAGAGTCATTTGGAAGTATCTGCTAATGTGGATGATGTTCACATTTCAGCAATTCCCCTTCTCCATATATTCTAGAACAATGTTTTTTAAATGCAGGTTGAGGTGTAGTAACAGATAATAAAATCAATTTAGTGGAGAAGGGGAGGGAGCGATATAGGGGAAAAGGAACTGAATGTGTCCCAGGGTAGAAGGTGGAGTGGATGCTGTTGACGTTCTAGCCAGGCTCCCATTAAGAGGCTAGCACACTCACCCCAACTGCTGCCTAGCTGCCCACCATTCACAGCTACTTTTTCCTCTTGCCCTTGACTGATAGAAGCCACTTCAGCTAGAAATGCCTGGGAAGGTACACTCCTCCCTCCAACCCCCACCAACTGGCCTAAGTCCATGACTGACAGGTAAAGGGTAGGAGAGCCTTAGGACCTCCTTTTCTCAGGTGAGACAAACCTGTGGTGCCATTCAGGGCCCAGAACTCCCTAAAGGATCAGGTGGAGACTCGACCAAAAAACTTTGTTTTTCCCCCTACCCTGTCCTGCTTCCCTTCATTCTCTGTGTAAGAAAGTCTGTTGTCTCAGGTTTTGCTGCTAGGAAACCTGACATAAGAAAGAGAGCACATATTTTTACAAATTTATGTCTGTGTACTAGGTCATAGTGTCAAACGCATTTTTAGATGATTGGACACTTGTGCTCTAGGAAGAATTTTGTCTGTTGCTGTAAAAATCCACAAACAACTTAAATGTCTAACAATGAAATCATGGATAAATTGTGTATGGAAATAATAAATTCTGTATTGATGATTACCTTTGGATAGTAGGGAGAGAGTGAAAGGTAGTAGGAGTATGCATGAATTTTCAATAATATTGAAACTTTGCCTTTATAATATCTGGGAGAAATATGGAAAAGTATTAGGTTTTATTAAAGCTGGGAAGTTAATGGATATACTGGGTGTTCATGATTTTTTTAAAACTCAGTTATACCTTTGAAATAGTTCATGAAAAAAAAAAAAAAAAGAAAAACAAGTATGAAGGCTCTAAATCCACACTCAAACCCATATCCTCTGATACACTCCCACGGAATCCATACATAGGAGGAAGTAATTTGTTTCCTCCATTGTTATAATAAAAATTATGTAAGTTCTATTTTCTTCCTTTGATCTTTAAGGACCTCATAGAGTAACTATGTCCCATGGAAACTCAGTAGTAATAAGCTAGACTGGTCTTGATGATCAGTTTGTGCTCTTGGTTGCCACGGAGTTGAGTTTATTATTTCATGGCATTTGTCCCTCTTATTTATTGTCCCAAATCCTTTATGAATTGAGAAAAATAATAAGTATGAATAGAGGAAGGAGGAAATAAGGGAGGAAGAGAGAGGATAAAGAACAAAAGAATAAAGAAAAAAAGAAACAGAATCATAAGAGTTTTTCTATGAAAATTCTTCAACTATGGAGACTGCCATTTCCTTTCTGTTTCTAAGGATGAGAAAAAGTTCCAGCAGCCCATTAAATTTGACTGCAAGGTTTTTGTTCTCTCTGCTTGCCTTGTGAATACTTAAGGAAATTAAGGAAAAGTTATTGTTCCTCCATTACGACTGTAACTTCCCATAATCCTTCCATAAGAGGCAAAAGCTTCCCATTCTTCCATCAGAAGTTCTCAATCCTGCATATTTTCTTCCAGCTCATTTTGGAGTAAAATGAAGCATATGGTGAATTTACAGGCGATCAAGTCCATCATTCAGGCATCAATCTGTAATGATTTGTGGCCATGTATGTATAAAGAGACCATAGTTGTCCACTAACCGCATACATATGGCATCTGGGAATGTAAACTCAGTCTTTGCCTTCAAAACCACATGCTGCCCAGGGAGGTAAAATAGTGGTTCACAACATGTGGGTTGTGACCCTAAATAATCTGCCAACATTTGGCAGGTGGGCTGCTAGAGATGAATTGTGTGCCAACTGCAATTTCCTTTCTTAGGGCTCCCTTGGGTATATATGTACACATATTCTCTGGGCCATAGCACTTACCTGATATGGTACTGGAGCAACACTTGACAAGAACCCAGAACAATACACGTTCATATTACTGTCTTGTCATCTAGTGGACACATTTTTCCATCTGTCCTTATTTAAATACACTACAGATATATTTTTATGTACTGCATGGGCCTATGCAACTTTTGTAATCTCAACAACTATGTGTCTTATAGCCCCTATGGGCAAACCTGACCATTTACAAATAGGCACATCCAACCAGCAAGATGGGCTCTGACTCACATCACGGAAAAGATTGAGGACTAGAGTGTTGTTCTCATTTGCACTAACCTGGAGGAACTGCATGGTAAGTTCCTACTTAGAGAGTTGACTTCCTTGCCCTCATATCAAAGCAAAATTCCCAAATCCTTTCTAATGGATTAATTGCATTAATCATTCTATAAACCTAAACATCTGTGATAACTTCATCTCAGCATTGTTAATAAACCCCTTTTAGACTGTTTATATTCTAACTGGTTCTGAACAGCCTTGAAATGTTGTCTTTTTGCAAATAGCCAGATTTTCCTATATGCTATGACACATAGAGTGAATTGTTTTAAAATAAAAATATGATATGTTGACTATACTGCTGAACTCAATTAAATATTTTAAGCATGCTTTGCCAATGAAAATCTTTGGTTTGTTCATGGTTTCGGTGGTATGCAATGGTGTATAATCTCACTTTTCTTCAGGGTCCTGTGTTATACTAACCTGACAAGTGGTTCAGGTAAGCAGTCCATACCTATTTGCATCATCTTCCTGGTGTTTTAATACCACACATCCTCAAGAATGTTTAATGACAGCTCAGTCCTTTGAACTGAAGGTCTCAGTGAGAACTGAGAGCATATTTTAATGAAGTTCACACCGTCCAAAGCAAAGTCTATGCAGAGGAATTGAAGATGACTGGTGCTAGAAAGCAACTACAGTTTTATAATGTGCTATAAGAAAACTAATGTCTCCTCTACCTTCTCTGCTCCACTCTCAGCACCACTGTGGAACATCCAGAACAGCTCAGGCATCAATGATGCCCAGTGAGCCCCTGCACTTCTGCTTAACCATACTGTCCAGTTTTCTTGTATTTGTTGGAATAACTGTCCCAACAAGGACTCACACACAACTAACAGCTAACAATAATATCCAGGGACTTTGTGATATAAAATACACATTTTTCCCCCAAAGGAAATGTAGTCAGGAAAATTCCACTCCATTCACTATGAAAAAAAAAAAAACTGTTCCAGTTTAGTTTCTTGGAGGCCAAGACTGACCTTCTACCTTTCAGAATAGTCTTCACTTCTTTGCAAATCAAAATAGCCATTGAGGTCAGTCTTCGATAAAAATAGACATTATTTCCCCAAAAATTGCCACCTCTTTTAGCACAAAGAAACACTAGAAGCTTTGAAATTATGAACATCCTTTACCTGAACATTGTTTAATAATTTTCAAATAATATTTTTTTGAAAAAGCTTTTTTATGTTTGCTTGTTTTTGTTACTGGACTTGAGAACAAATGGAATTTGGAATTGCTTGGACCTACTAATCCCCCTAACTAGAAGAGAATTTAGTCAATATTTTCCAAGGATCAAACCTCAGAGCTCAAGATCAAAGTCACTGGACTTTATTTTCTTCTCATCTCCAAGACATGAGCTCTGCTATAATTTTTGCTCTCTTGTATGGAGAACTGGTTGGACTAGGAAGGTCACAGACCTGTCAGCTCCTTCCACAGTAAATACAGCTGAACTGGCACATACAACCAGAGAAAGACAATTGATATCAGAGCATGAATTCCCAAATAAGGGAGTTGGCACTCAAAATTTAAGAATGAAAAGGGCAAAGAGAAAGAAATATAAGGGCATGGGGGTTAAGGTGACTCCAAGTGGGAGGGAGTGAACTGGTGGCTGAAGGAAGATCATCTGTAGAGCTAAGTTCCTGGGAAACTCTCTGATATTGCTCTGAGAAGGGGGGAGGGAGGACATCCCATTGTCCCCGCACAGGATAGGACTAGAAGAAATGCAATGACCTTAAGATGGTTACAGTCCAGGCTGGCATCTAAGCCCCAACCTGTCATGTTCCCCTTCTCCATGTGGGGTTCAAAATATGTAGAAGGAAGGAGAGAAAAGAAACAGGAAGATCAGAGCTCCCAACAGAGAAAGGAGAGATGGTGATGATGCCAAGGCTGCTCACTCAGGAAAGCAGCATGGACAGTGGTTCCAGCATGTGGATTCTCCCAGAAGCCCCAAAAGCCACCTACCAGGGCCAGTCACCCCTGGCAACAGGAGCCTCTGCAGAGTCATAGAGGAAGAAAGGGATGTAGCGATGCTGCAGAACCTGGGTGCAAGTGACAGGGTGGGTTGCATTCCTACTCTTGGGCTCTGCTGTGCCCCCAGATGCTAATCCCTGTGGGAATACATGCTATCCATTTTCTATCTTCACTTGTTTCTTCCATCGCCTCAGCTCATCACATCCCTGTAGGCCAACACGAGATGCAGTGAGCTCAGTAGCTGAAGACTGAAGTCCTGAAGTCTAATGGCCAAGGTTCAAATTCAGAATCTACCACACAGTATCTGTGTGACCTTGATCAAGAGCTTTAAACTCCTTGTGCCTCAATTTTTCTTATGGATATAATGAAAGCAAAGTACTGTACCAATACCTTCCTCATAGGTTTTTGAGGGAGTATTGAATACACTTATCCACTCAAAGAACTAGGACATGCCTGGTCCATATTAGACAATCAATAAACAGGATGTGTAAGCTTTTACTTGTTACAAATGGCCTCATTCAAATAATAGACTGACAATGTGCCAGGCACCATGCAAGGATCTGGGAACACTAAAAACAATAGCATTACCCAGTCCATCTTTTGCTAACATCCCTTTTGAGCTGCTCATGATTTTAGGTCCCTAGTCATGTGACTTCATTTTACTCTTATTTCTGTATGAAAGCATTTAGTACAGTGTGTTAATTTATGTTTCGTGTGATTTTTTAAAAAATTAATGTTTGTGTCTAGCCTGACTATAAGCCTTTGGAGGGTAGAGACTGGGATTTTTATACTGTTATGTCCTCTTTGTCTAACTTAGCATCACATGTTAGAAACTCAAGGAACCTGTACTGAGTGAATGAATTATCCAAGAGAAACAAAGAGGTATCACTTTCTAGACATTTTCACCAGAACCCAGCACAGTGAAGGAGAAAGTGCTGAATGGATGTTAAATAAATACCTATCCCCAGCAGTCAAGATGCACTTCCTTAGGGTAAACCACATGTTTCTCTGAGATAAATAAAGTATTTTTCCAAAAGAGAGCATGGAATCTCTGATACCCCACCCTCAGGTTGCTGTCTTATCTGAGACAAGAAGACACGGCACCCTGGCAGGTAGCCTACCCTCAATTTTAAATATTCAAGAGAGATACATATATATACTATCTGAGAGGGCAACAGAGGGGGGATTCTATCTAAAATAAATATGTCTTTCATTATATATAAATTGTTGTTTATTGATTTCCAAACATCTTTCTGAGAGTGTTGGTCTGAAAGGGAGGGGTCATCATGGAAGTAAGTATTCCCCTTATACTGACTAGAAGCTGTGATTCAAACATTTGCAGAGATAAATTTTCCTTCGTACTTGATTCTCTGCCAAAGGGATGTCCATTTATCTTGTCTGTATTCACTGTCACGTTTGACAGACACACAGAGCAGGTTGGATCTAAACCAATCAAGCCCAAGCTTTAGGACCAGCAAATGCTGAATTTACAATCATGTACTCAGAAACCCCTGAATAATTGAACTAAAAAAAAAAAAGGCACTACCATTCTGAATAATTAAAAGGCTTCTGCTGCACAAAGCAGGCTTCCCCAGCCCTGAAAAGTAGAATCCTTTTCACCTGCAGCGGGTGTAACTGTTTGCATAGTGGACCACAGTGGCAAGCTTGTCAGGAAACTGGCACCAGACATTCGGTGATTATGCCATCTGAAAGGTATGTGCCTGGAACTTCTTAATTATTGCTGCATACTTGTTTGGTCCTGCAGGTAATCAGGGATGGTTACAGTTGAACGTGACCCCAATCAATGAAGGATGGAGGAGGTTGGGACAGGCAAACACAGTGAGTAAGCAGAAGCCAGGTGTGTCTCATATGCTGTTGGGCCACACTGGAGACTGAACTGCAAACACCAGAGCCTTAAAGGAGCCTCCAAGCTAGGGACTTAGGGCAAGAGGGAACCACCCATGAGACTTTTGGCTGTCTTGCTGCTTTTGTGAAACTGTAAAGTTTGCAAAAAGAAACCTATCAAAAAACTATTCCATTCATTTATTCATTCATTCATTTTTGCTTTATTGAGAACTTACCATTTATGTTTTATTGAGCATAAAACATAATCATATATATATATATATATATATATATATATATATATATATAA
The DNA here is from genome assembly GCF_902686445.1 of Sciurus carolinensis. Lineage (NCBI taxonomy): Eukaryota > Metazoa > Chordata > Mammalia > Rodentia > Sciuridae > Sciurus > Sciurus carolinensis. Next base: position 50,779,814 of record NC_062226.1, on the reverse strand, counting down.
AGAGAGAGAGCATCTTCCTCAATAATAGCCTGTAATAATAATTTAATGTCTGTTCTAGGGAACAGACACCTGTACTAAGTGAAAGTAGGTGATAAAATTCACCATAGCAAGAGAAATTAAGGCCCAGCAATATTCAATCACTTACCCATGATTACACAGCCAAAAGGTGACAGAGCTGGGGTAGGGACCCAGGTCTTTCTTACAACAAAGTTCATGTTCTTTGCTTCACAGTATGCCCGTCTCTCCTGAAGTTGTTCTTGAGCATTGCTAGCAGATGATTAGAAGTTAATTTGTTGGGAGGGAAGAAGAGAGGAAGAGGGTGGCAGGAAGGAATTGGAAGGACATTGTGGATACAGACTCAGGAGGTTTAAGGAGCCCTGAACAGTGTGTGGTACCAGCCAGAATTTGCAAATAATGTCATGTTCTTTCACATTTTGCCATTTGTGCCCCACCAAAAGCACTCACGTGACACTAGAAAGCATATCAGTTTTTGCTAGTCTTTATTGATGTTTAGGTGGACCTGATCCTAGCAGTCTTCATAAAGTGCAGGGGGATCTTTAGATCTCTGTTCTGGCATATGTTTTAGCACTATCTTGGTGGGCAAGGTCCGCCTTGCTGCTAGATTACAGGAATCCTATAGTTCCTATGAATCAAAGTAATTCTAAGTTTGCAATCCTAGAGCAGATGTTTCTGAAAAGCCATGCCCTTGGGTTCCCTTACAAAATGTTCCAGAAGGCTTAGATGGAGATGACAATCCTGCTCCATGACTCAGGAGCCCCAAACTCTGGAACCTTGAGAATCCAAGGGCCTTAGTCTAGAAGTGAACTTGGGGTGGTCCAGCAGAGCCTGAACAGAAGCAGCCTGTGGTATGTTTCTGCCTATCCAGGTTCAACTGCACTTATGATACCTGACACCTGCCAAGTACTTTGGTTCTTTCACCTGTTATTTCCCCTTCACACCCACTCCAGGAGGCTGGAGTATTTTTCATATGTCAAGAATGAAAAGCAAAAGGAGCTTCAGGGAGGTAAATTGTCCTATGCATGGTCAGGCCCCCTTTGATATAGAACAGCCTAAAACTCTGACCTTGACATCCAGCAATCTGTCCACTGCACAAACTAACTTTTAGCTTTCCCTCAGACTGGAACTCTGAGTAGTTTGTTCTAGCATCTACCACCTTACCCCAGACCAGTGTGGAAGAGAAGAAAACAAGAGGGTCCATGTTCCATGAATTCAGTTGCCACAGATATTGCAAATAAAAATTTAGTTAGAAAATAAAGCAATCTATGGGGCCTGTGGAGTAGATGACCCCATGGAGGTTTCCTCTAAGCCTCCCTGGTCTCCCTCCCTGGGGCACTCCCTCTAGCTCCAGGAGAGACCTTGTTTGCATTCCTTGGGACACCCAGGTATGCATATCTGAGCTCTATGTACATCTGTTAACAACTGAATGTTTCTGTTCCCCCAAAATTCATATATGTTGAAGTCAAACCCCTGTGACTGCATTTGGAGTTAGGAATTTTAAGGGTTAATGATGGTTAAATAATGTCTTACGGGAAGGGCATAGCTTCATAGAACTGGTTGCCTTATAGGAGGAACAGAGAGCTACGGCTCACCTCATACTCCTCCCCTCCTCCCAAGCAAGCTCAAAGAAAAAAAAAAAAAAAAAACTTGTGACACCATAGGAAGAAGACAACCACCTACTACAAGCCAGGGAGACAGCCCTCTCCAGAAAACAAAACTGCCAACATCTTGGTCTTGAACTTCTGCCCCCCAGAACTCTGAGAAAATTAATTTTGTTGTTTAGGCTACCCAGTCTATGGTATTGTTATGGCAACCTGAGGTGACCAATACATGCAACATCCTACCCAAATAACCACTGAAAAGAAACCCACCAGATCCTAGAAGTGTGTAGTTAGGGTTGCCGAAAAACATACAGGATTGCCAGTCAAGTTTGAATGTAGATATATGAAGAACAACTTTAAGCATTAAATACGTCCTAAATAGTGCATGGGACATACTTATACTATTTATCTGAAAATCACATTTAACTAGGCATCCTGTATTTTTATTTGGTTAATTCTGGCAGCTCCAACTAGGGTCCTCTGGTCAGGGATTTCCAGGGTCCTGGATATTCAGAATATAGTCTAAAAGGCAAGGGGATCAGGTTGAGGGGAAAGTGGGTCCTGGGTAGGCACAGTCCCTTGATCTGCTAACCTCCTTATCTCATAGGGAGGGTCCCTTTAAAGCTTGGTACTCAGGGCAAGGATCCCTCTTGCTCAGGTCTAAGAGCAATACTAAGAGCAGTTGACTTAGAAAGTGGCACTTGAGAACAACAGAGTTTGAATTTAGGACTGAAGAGAACCAGGCTCCACCATGTGCCTTGAGCAAGCCACTCAATCTCTCTGAGCCTCAGCTCATGTATGTAACATGGAGGATTGCATGCCACAATCGTGAGAAGCCTTCCCCATGCTCAACACAAAGCAGGGCCCCTTACCAGTAGCTGTCATTATCACCTTAAAAAAGAGGCCCATGTTATGACAATGTTGGCATTTTCCATTTCCCTGCCTTGTTTTGTTGTTGTGGTTGTTGTTTTTATCATTAATTCACCTCAGTCAAACTGGGAGAAGGTGTTGTGTTTCAGTTGCCCACCAGGATTAAGAAAGGGTCACCATATTTAGTGATGGCCTCCAGGAAAACTCAGAGGGAGAGAAGAAGTTAAGCATTCCAAGAGAGGCAGGGCCTTGACCCCTTCTGGCCAAGGAATTGACATCTCCTTCTCTTCCCTACTGTTAGTCACACCCTTCTTGGGACCTGCTGGGTAGGAGGTAGAGAAGAGGTGGAACAAGAGACAGCAGAGCAGCCACCCTACCAGGCCAGGAGATGCTATGGGGTAGTCAGTCACATATTTGTTCTTCTATCTTGGAAGGAGCCTATCTAGAAGAGAGTTTAATATAAGTTGGGCTATGAGGACACACACAAAGGAAGTCCAAGCAAGCTCACCCCCCAGGGAATGTGCAGAGTGTTAGAGGATAGATATAAATGGACTTGGAACCTCATAAAAGCTCAAGGCTCCTCTCTGGAGTTCAGTCTCATTCCTAAGCACCACCCTCTGGGGTTTGACTCAAGGTGTCTCCCAGCTTAAAAGTCAAAAGTAAGAAGTAGGCAGTCGGGGAAAGCTGGCTTGGGACCAAACTGAACAGCTTTCTTTTATCTTGGGTGATTTAAGGGAAGTAGCAGTTTCTTAAACTCTAAGTTTAGCATTCAGGTTTCTTTCCTTCACAGACTACAGCAAGGTTTAGAATGTCTAGAAAAGGAAATGTCCATGAGGTTGGTAGAAGGTTTGAACTGCCTCTAGGGCCACAGAGTCTGCATTTGTGGTGAGCAGGAGGGGAATCCCAGGAAGAGGGGTTCTGAGAAGGGGTTGCCTAGAGTGCAGATAGAAATCTGTTGGTCCATGTTCCTCCCCTAACACTCCTACCAGCCCCTTCTGCAACTATAAAGGGCTCTCATTACCAAGTGCAGAGTCTCTACCCCTGAAACACTACTGCATTAATGGGCTTTCTGCCACACACTGGTGGTTTAAGGCATGGATTGAATGTCTACAGAGGGTCCATTAGGGAAGCAGACTACATAATGATTAAGCACCTGGGCTCTGACTCGTCACCAGTGTCTGCTTCCCAACTTCACCACCTACTAGTTGTATGACCTTGTAAAAGTGACTTTACTCCCTCAGAGCAAAACTTCCTCCTAACAGAGACTATAAGAGAGTACTATTTCATCAGGCTGTTGTGATGATTTACTGAAAAAATAAATATGAAGTGCTATAGGTTGGATCTTGAATGTTACCCAAAAGCCCAAGTGTAAAAGGGTTGGTCACCAGCTTGTGGAACTACTGGAAATGGTAGAATCTTTAAGAAGCAGGTCCTCTTAGAGAGGAGGATGTTAAATTACTGAAGGGCATGCCTTGAAGTTTCCTCTGCCACATGCTCCTACCATGATATACTGTCTTGCCACCGGCCAAAAGCAAAGTTGCTGACTAACCATGGACTGAAACCTCTGACTCTGTGAGCCAAATTAAACCTTTCTTCCTCATAAGTTGATTACCTGAGGCATTTTGTCGCAATAATAGAAAGTTAACATGTCAAGCATCCACCATTGTGCCTTGCACAGAATAAATGTTTAATGAACTGGTCACAGGATACAAAGATGATTATATGATCTCTATCCTCAAGAAACTTGTAGTATTAAGAAAAAAATTAAACCAAATTACCATTTGTCCTTGGAGAGGGATGTATCATGGTGCTAAGGCAATAATAAACCACTAAACCCAGCACAGGGCTGGGTAGAGAAGAATGGTAAGAGGTGGGAGGCCAAGCCAAGCCTTATTAAGCTGGAGTTAGCCAGGTTGAAGGAACAGGAGGAGCAGCGATGTGTGACTGCTGAAAAGCATCTCCTATCCTAAGCATCGTCTCCAACACCCCTCTCTACAGACCAAAAGAGACAGCAGGCTCAGCCCAGCACCCTGGCGGCTACCAGCATAGCCACCATAGTCATGGAATCCTTCATCCTGGTTCCCACATCCCCATCATTAACCTCACTCAAACACATTTTTGCCATCTGCCAGTCCATACTACATCCTGGCCATTTAGATAAAAGGAAACTTGTAAATCACAAAAGGCTATGGAGTCCTGAAAAACAGGACTGAAGAAACACTACTTAAAATATGCAACTAAAGAGCAAAGACATCCTATTCAACGTTTTGATGGATTGGTTCAATGTTTCCTGCCAATCAACTGGAAGCAAGGGAATCTAGAAGTTGAGCTCCAGTAATATGTTTCACATGTTCAGAATTATCCTCCAACTAGCTGGAGCTGATCCAGGGGAAGATGCCAGCTGTACCCACAACAGGGCCACAACCCCTAAGGCCATGAGTAAAGGGAAGGGAAGGAGCAGAGGAGACATGCCTGGAGATTCCAGCCTGGAGAGGAGGTGTTGGGCGTCCCCTCAGGCCAGATCTGACTCTGGAATGCAATACCTGACAAAGGAAAGAGCCTCCTCTAAGTGACTTCAACCAAAACATCCCATGCTAATTAAAAGCAGAGGACCTGGCTGAAGGAGAAGGACCGCATTGCTCAATGACTGGCTTTGTCATTTGCTTAAAACTTCCTTCTTTGCTCTTTTCATTGAATTAATTAGCCTCCATTGTTCATCTGCTGCTGTCAAGGAGGCTATATATGCAAGCCATATCTCTAACTTCAGGCTGTCCCTTCCTTCAGCCTCTGAAAGACTGGTGGAAGCAGGGTGGGTAACAAATCTACAGGTCACTTCCAAAACAGTTTCATTTCCCTCGAGTAAGGTGCCAAGACCTTTCTTCAATAAGCCAGTGGGGTTTTATTTCTCAGCTGGGAGACTTTCAAATTAGTAGAAACTTCCGTTGTTTCTTACAGACCTCCTCAGCTGCAGAGGAAAGGACTCCCCCGAACACCCAAATTGTGAGTGTTTTTACTACTTCTTTTATTGCTAAGCTTGCTTATTATTTTTTTTTTTTACTTTTTTTTGTCGTTTTTTAAATATTATAAATGAGCACCTTTATTCCCTCATGGTTGGCATCTGCTGCATTTCAAGTGAGAATGCATTAAAATCTCCTTTTCATGTGATATCATAATTAGAAAAGCACAGAAGCAGAATGCAGCCACACCAGCTCCTTCATTCTGCTTTTGTGGTTATATTTATGATATAGTTGATCCATGCAACATGATACTATTTATAAAATTTTATGGCACATAGTATATAATATTGTTTGTGACACACATGTAGGGAGTAACATTATCTTCAGTAATTGAGGAGACCTTCAAGCTGGAATAACTTTACTCACCAGGTTGTAAACTTGCTTACACATATAGACACACACATTTACATGTTACATGCACACTCTCTCAATCTTTTTATACATATGAACAAACGTTCTTGAGTTCTAATACTAGCTAGACAGTGTCTTTTCATTTCTCCTTTAAGAAAAAAGAAAGGTCTAGCAAATGAGTTTGTCAGTGGTGGGGAGTGGGGGGTGACCTGGTTTTGGGGGATCTTTGCCTTCCAGTAGCTCCCCTCCTAGGACATTTCTGAGACTGACTCAGGCTTGGCTCTAGGCCAGTGTGACAATCAAGGCCTGAGAAGTCTCTTGTTTCAGAGATTTTTCCTCAGGTCTCTTTGTCTTTTTGGTGGACAAGAGGAGGGACAGCGAGAGGAAGGGAGTGGGGAGGAGGGGCCTGGGCAGCAATTTCTAAACTCAAACAGGATGTCCTGCTGCTGTCCCAGCCTGAAGCAGCAATAGTGCTGGCCAGGCAGCCTTACAGGATGGCTTACATTAATCCAGGGAGTCTAGGCTGCCTTGGGCTGATTTTAGAGCCTCCAAGCTTCTGAGGAACATGCCTGACTCTGGCAGCCAAGGTAGTGTCGGAAAAAAATGAACTCAGGGAAAAAAAGGAAAGAAAAAATAAACTATTAGGTTAAAGCATGCGCCTTTAAACAGCCATGGACCAGACTCCAGAACGAGTCTCTGTAAGCTTCCAAGCGGACAATCAAGGGAAGTGGGAACAAGTGACAAATCAGATGATCATTTCAGCACTGGAAACAGTAGAAAGGAGAGAGCCGTTTAGCCAGCCGTGAGGGATAAAGAAGACCAGATGGCCCTCACCCCCAGGCCAGGCAGAGGGCCCGCCCAGCCCTGCTCCCTGCCCCTGTGAAATGCATGCAGGCAGCCCTCAGATCCTGCCAGATTTATACTCCGCCTTTATGAGACAGAGAGGGGGTACCAGCGCTGAACATCTTTGAAATTCTGCATGAGTTCCTAGTGAAAAATCATTCTGCCTTCAAAGCTAAATGGAAGTTTGGTAGAAGCATTTGCTTTCCCCTTAGGTTCAAAAGAGAAATTAATATCCCACCATCTCTTTGTGCATTTGTGTTTCCCTTTCTCAAATGAAAGGAGAAATTATGATGGGGAGGCATCCTATAAAAACAGAAGGTATTACAGAATGACAACATTGCTTCTCTAATGGAATCTAGTTTTTAAAATAGAAACATGCTTTTAAGTCCCACCAACATAGTACAAGTTTATTTCCTATTTTATAAAACTGTTTTTGATAGCATCATCATCATTATTTATTCCCATTCCATTTTAAAACATTTGAATGTGTTAATATGCACATGGTAAATGTCTAAAATGATGCATATAAACCTCCGGAGCAGTTAGTGCCAGATGCAGAGATTACAGGGACTTCTACATCCCAAATCATGTATTTCTATTGTGATATTTTAGGTCATGAGACGATCTTAGTTTTATAATAGGAAAAACAGAAAAATAATGTATCAAGCTGGAATTATATATTAAGACCTAATAACACAAAAATGGGAAAAGATCTCACAATCTATGGTTTCTACAGGGAACTAATATCTAATGGGGAAAGTAAGGAAGGTGGGGGGCAGGTAAAGAAATAACAGTAATTAATATCACATGTCAGGTGCTGTTCCCCATGTAGGCATTACTTTCTGTGGGACACACATGAAGAAGCAATTATTTCTGTAGGACTATGGCTGTGGCAGGGAAATCTACGTTCGAATGGTATTGGTGAGACAGGAAGGGTAAGGGAATCTCAGAGAGAAGGAACAAAGTCAAGGACAATGGTCCAGGATAGACAGAGTACAGAGAGCGGACGTGGCCAGGAATGGCTGGAGATGAGCAGAAACATGGGTCTAGAGTCAGCAGCAGTTCATCAAAGGCACGGATTGTCCTCCCTCGTGACAGGGAGGAGAATCATCCGAGTTTAGAAGGAACATCCTGGTCTTCATAAGCTGTGTTGGAAGGACAAAGGAATCAAGATCTTGCACTCTGAACATCTTAGGGTGAGCAAAAACAGGAAGAGATGAAGACAGATTGGATCTGGGCAGAAGATGGACAAGGTAAGCTTGACAACCTAACTTCATCAACCAGGTGCTTGGATAATGAGGAAATAATAATAGTGAACATTTACTTTGTGCAGGTACATGCCAGGTCTGTACTGACTATTCTTAATTTCATTTAATCCTCGAAACAACCCTGCAAGTTAAACATTATCACAAGGAAAATGAGGCAAGGAAAAGTTTCATAAGCATCCTAAGGTCACAGATTAGTACAAGGGAGCCAGGATTCAAACACAGGCTATCTCCCTCTCCCTGGACACTGGGGACATGATATTTAAGGGGCAGAAATAAGAAATGCATATGTAAGTTTTGTGGTTGCTGCAGGACCTCAAGGCAGAGATGTCTAATGAATCACTGGGAAAACAAGTCTGAACTTCAGAGAAAGATTCATCCATTCATTAAACACTAACTCTTGATCACTTATGTGCCTGACACTGTATCACATCTGGACTTGTGACATCATCACGATATTTCTGAACAACTACAATGTGAAGTATATCTCTGAAATTTCAGCAAAGCCAAATTTCCATTACACAAACACGTACTCCTTAAAACAACTTGGAGATGGTGCCTTCTGTAAAACAAATGATTTATCCCTTAAGCACCTGTTTTTGCAATTTTGGAATTACCCATATTGGCTTTTCTGAAAGCAAAGCACCCTATAAACATGTAAACAGTCGGGAAGAAAGAGTTCATTTTAATTTTATGAACCACTCAGCACATGTGTTAGGCTCAGGAAACAATAAAATAAATACATCTCAGTGAGTTGTATTGATAGAATTTCACAGGAAGTCTATGGTAAAGAAGGGTTATCCACAGTAGATCTCCCTCGACCAATTAAAAAAAAAAAAATAAGGAAAAGAAAGTAAAAAAGAGAAAAAATCAATCATGAAGTTCAAGAATATTGGGAGGAAGGGAGAAGTTCCTGACTTTTGGAGACTCAGTGGTAGAGTATTTGCCCAGCATGTGTGAAGCCCTGGGTTCCATCCCCCATGCTCGCACACGCACATGTACACACACACACACACAAGAAAGAAAGGAAGGAAGGAAAACAAAGAAAGAAAAACAATACTATACTATTAATATTAAGAGCACATGGATTTGAGTGTTTGACTTTGGGCCTGTGGGCTGAGACATCCTTCAGCAATCTCCACTGTCAGTTGTCCTGTGGGTCTGCACAGTCAGGTACGCCATTCACAAACACACCCCATGCTCTGTGGTCTGCTGGAGAGCCCACTGAGTGTTTCTAAACTCACAGCAGTTTCAAATGAAGCTACCACATACACCCCACCCCAAACATAACTCCTGAGGGACACATCAAGCTCAGCTGTGTCAAGTAGACAGCAACACCGGAGGCCTACCTGTTTCCGGAGGACCATTATGCAGTGTGCTGCATTACCAAAAGGCGAGATTCCTTTCACATAAAACAACATTTGAGACAATTTATGTCCTGAACTTAAATGACACCCTCTAAGTACTTCAACTTACTTTTAGATATTAACTCATTAAATCTTCACAGATTTCTATATTGAAAATATTTTTCAGCCACGGCATAAAAATCAAGGCATTCCTATTTATTTATACCCTCCCTGAGAGCATTTACTAACATCTCCACCCACTGCAGAATCAACAGACGAGTTTCTTTTCAAGGAAATCCCACGGTAGTATCATTTTCACCTCAGGATCAGCAGACCCTGTGTGCCCTAGGTACATATAGTCCAGTCCTACCTCTCCTGCTGCTGTGGTCTGGATGTTTATGGTCCTGCAATACAGATGATTTGCAATTCATAATAGTTCGCCTTGCTACAGTGCAACTGGTGATTTTTCTTCACTCCATAATGGTGCAGAAGTGATATGTATTCAGAAGAAACCATACTTCAAGCTTTGAATTTCAATCTTTCCCCATGCTACAATATTCTGGGTGGTATTCCCTCATGATGCTGGGCAGCGGGAGAGAACCACAGCTTCCAGTCAGCCCCATGATCAGAAGGATGAACAACCCAAACTTCAGCATAGTATGTGGCTAAACTATGATGTTCGCTAGGCTAGGTGTATTGTTTATGATATTTTCAACCCGAATGGATATATATATTTGTATACTGAAATCCTAACCTCCAGGTGATGGTATTGGGAGGTAGGGGACATTTAGAGGTGATGAGGTTGTAGGGACAGAGCCTTCAAGAGAATGAGATTTCTTTTCTATAGAAAAGAAGCTTGAAAGAGACCCCCATCCCACCCCTTCCAACTTGTGAAGTCAGAGTTAGACACCAAATCTGCCAGTACCTTGACCTTGGACTTTCTATCCTTCAGAACTGTGAGAAATAAACCTCTATTATTCACAAGCTATCCAGTCTTGGTGTTTGGTTTGTTGTTATTTTGTTGTGTTGTTTGTGTGGTGTTGAGTATCAAACCCAGGGCCTCACGCTTGCTAGGCAAGCACTCTACTACTGAGACACACCCCTGCCCAGTCTTGGTATTTTGTTAAACAGCCCAAAAGATGAAGATACCTCTATCTGGAACTGTTTTCCAGAGTCAGAGCCTTTTCAGGAGACTGTCACAGAAAACCAAGGTGCCACACAGCATATCCATTAAGAGCATGAGCTTCAAGTTGAACTTATTTACTCTACAAACTTGGAAAAGTTTTCTAACCTCTTTGAACCTTAGTTTCTTCCTCCATAAAATGGGGATAATAATCAAATTTCCTGATATGCTTATGAGAATTGAGTTATTGAATACAAAGTGCTTGGAGAGATTGTGGTAAACACTCAATGATTATTTCTTCATTAGTTCCACCTGTCTGTCCACACATCGATAAAGAACAAGAAGGTGGACATTAGAAAATCTAGATTCTAACATTATTACCCTATGTAAACGTTAAAAAAAAATGGTATAAAATAAATAAAAGTGCTCTCATTTTACAAATGAGAAAACCCAAAAAAAAAAAAAAAAAAAAAAAGAAAATCTAGATTCTAATCCCAGCTTTCATGCCAATTAGCTGTGTGTTCTTGGTAAACTCTACCTCTCTGAGGTTCTGTTTCCAATTCCTGAGACGAGATGGACTATTCTAAGTAGCTGCTCTTTGGATGATGGTGGGATCTTCCACTAGATCCACAATGTGGATCTTACAGACAAAGGATGTTTCTCATTTCAGGGTCAGAATAGGTGTTGAAGAAAAATCCCCCCACAGGAAAGACCTCACCTTACTGAGTTTGAACTAAGATTAAAAAATGTGCCATAGACAGGCTGACTTAAACTACAGAACTTACTTCTCATTGTCTGGAGGTAGGGATGTCAAACATGAAGGTGCCAACAGATCCAGGGTCTCGTGAGGATGCGCTTCCGAGTCGCAGGCCATCTTCCTGCTGCGTATTCTGGCAGAGAGGAGAGGTAGAGCAAGGAACCTGTCTCCAAGCTCTTCTTAAAGCGCATTCACGAGGGCTCCACCCTTCTGACTTAATTACCTTCCAAAGGCCCCACCTCCAAATGCCATTACCTTGGGGATTTAGGCTCCACCATATGAGTTTAGAAGGATACAATCATTCAGTCCGTAATAAAGCCTTTCTCCAGCTCGCCCTCTCAAATAGAATTCTGAGAATTCAATTTCTTTCTTATCAGGGGGGAAAAAAATAACTGTCCAACTGCGAATCTTGACTACGTATGACTGCATTGCTGGTATTTATTTCTTTTTTTTTATTGTATACAAATGGGATACATGTTGTTTCTCTATTTGTACATGGAGTCAAGGCATACCATTTGTGTAATCATAAATTTACATAGAGCAATGATGTTTGATTATTTTTTCCCTTCCCCCCACCCCTCCCACCCCTCTTTTCCCTCTACACAGTCCTTCCTTCCTCCATTCTTACCACCCTCATCCCTAACCCTAAACCTAACCCTAACCCTAACACTAACCCCTCCCACCCCCCATTATATGTCCTCATCCGCTTATCAGCGAGATCATTCGTCCTTTAGTTTTTTGAGATTGGTTTATCTCACTTAGCATGATATTCTCCAATTTCATCCATTTGTCCGCAAATGCCATAATTTTATCATTCTTCATTGCGGAGTAATATTCCATTGTATATATATACCACAGTTTCTTTATCCATTCATCAACTGAAGGGCACTAGGTTGGTTCCACAATCTGGCTATGGTGAACTGAGCAGCTATGAACATTGATGTGGCTGTATCTCTGTAGTATGCTGATTTGAAGTCCTTTGGGTATAGGCCAAGGAGTGGGATAGCCGGGTCAAATGGTGGTTCCATTCCAAGCTTTCTGAGGAATCTCCACACTGCTTTCCAGAGTGGCTGCACTAATTTGCAACCCCACCAGCAATGTATGGTGAACCTTTCTCCCCACATCCTCGCCAACACCTATTGTTGCTTGTGTTCTTGATAATCACCATTCTTATTGGGGTGAGATGAAATCTTAGGGTAGTTTTGATTTGCATTTCTCTTATTTGGTATTTATTTCTTGAAGGCACCCATGTGGTGGGGCTCCTCTAGGCCTTAAGGACAAGAGATCCTCTAAACTATCATTTCCTCCAGAGATGTGCTCATGGCTCGTTCTGCTCCTGGTCTCCCTTTCCCTCCCTGAAAACTTCTCAAGATAGAACCACAGCCTGCACAGGTCAGAGAATACAGTGGACTGAGCACAGACTCAGGCCCCATAGTCCTGAGCTCAAGATAAAGATGACAAAGTAAATTGGACCATGAAGTCATCCTACCTACCTGACTCACACAAGCTGTGTGACCTTGGACATTTGATTAACCTTTCCAGGTCTCGGTTTTTTTTATGGGATAAAAACATGGATACTCAAGTCTCTACTTAAACTGGTTATCTTTAAGACCAAATGAGATAGTTCACGTCAAATCTCTGTTCAGTGTCTGTCACAAAGTGAGTGCTCAAAAAAGACTAATTGTGAACATAATTATCAGAGTTCTGCAACTTTATAGCTGTGGACAATGGACAAGTAACTTAATTCCCTGAGCCTCAGTTCCCTCATCTGTAATCTAAAGGACAATAATATTTATGACTTTATCATAGGATTAAATGAGAGAATTCTTCTGCCTTACCACAGAGAAAGCATTGAATAAATGATATCTGCCATTATTTTAAGTATTGCTATGATTATCATTTCTATATCCAATGGGAGGGGGGAAGGACTAGTCAGAGCCCAACGCTGCTAACCTCTTAGAACCAATAAATAAGCCCCACACAGACTCATCTAACTAGATTCTCTTCCTGGCTCTATATTCAGATAAAAGAACATATGCAGAATTTTCTAAGCAACTCAAAAGCTGAAACAAAGAAAAGTTACATCTCTAAATTGTCTTGGGTAGAGGCCAATTTCCTAAA